>NW_010523869.1:109899-155765 GCF_000687285.1 Phaethon lepturus | reverse complement strand
TAGCGCGGGGCAGCTGCAGCCGTGCAGCCACTCGGCGTCCCGTGCCCTCCCCTGCACCTGAAGCAGCCGCAGGAGCATCTGAACGCGAGGCTCCGCTTCTCGCAAGGTAATACCCTTTCCTTTGCTTGTCTACCGCTCTGCCGGTCTGCTCAGTTCCCTGCAGCGGCTCTGTCGCAATCGAATGGATTAAAAAATAAAACCACTAACTCAAGACTGCAGAGAAGGGCATCTATTTAGTCCTCATTAACATCTTGTCTGCTCCCTCGCTGTTTATTTATAAATAGCTTCTGCGGGATCACAAAGCTGGGATCTCAATTTCCCTCGCAGTCCTAAGAAAGTCCGTACCTTTCCTCCCTTCGCCTTTCCTGTCAGCGCTATTAATGTAAAGCGTTCCTGGATTACTTCCCCCCGCCCCCGAATGACTCTTAAACTGTATGCTCTTTTTCTTCTAGTCTAACATACGGGATAGGTACAGTGAAGTGGGGAATGCAGATTGATGCAATTCTGTAGCATTGGTTGGATTCAGATATCTCCATGCTCTCAGGAGGGCAGATGAGTGGAAAACACGTGATTAATACTTACAGCGTTCAGGCAGTCTGTTACTCTATATTGTAAAGCTTATGGCAGTCACCGTTGCAGATGAGGCTACTGAACTGTTACCGAGTTAGAATGCATTTGTATAATGACATTTGCAATTATATTTTACACGTAGGAAAAGGACACATACTGACATTCTGCAGAAACCCTTCTCTTGCTGTCTTGCAGACTCTCCTTTCTTCAGCTGCAATATTAAATCCCATTATGATACAACTGACAGAGAGTTGGCCTGGGAACTGTATATACTTAGTCCTTCCGGCTGTCCCACTGTCTTGTCTTGAGGTATTTGTTTCCCCAGGAGTGTAGCAGGAATCATAATGGGTCCTTACTTTCTTGGAGCTTCACAGAAAATTAATCAATATTTAAAAATTGCTGAGAAATTGTAGGGAAGTTTTGATTATGTTCCTAATTTTAGTAATTTATTTCTATCCTTTGAATTGTTCATCACGGTTTAATGATCATTTTGCATGTAGAAATGTCTTGTGCAAGTGTTATCATTAAACCATTTATGAACACGATTAAAGGTACTTCTACAAGTATATCAGTAGGATTACTACGAATTTCAGCTAAATCACTTACACATAACATTCTGAAACTTTCACCTTTCAGGTAGCCTGGCCTGTGCTTGCAGGTGAATTGGCTTGCTTTGGTAAGTTTCAGCAGAAATAGTTTAGCCACTTTGGATTAAATGGGGGGTGGAAGAGAGAAAGAAGAAATGCTTTTTGTTATTACTAAAACAAGAAACCGTCAACCCGTAATATCATTAACTTAATTTGAAGGACTGCAGACAGAATGTCTAGGGACAGAGAATTGCAGTTTGGTATGAAATCAAACCATCTTGTGAAGTGTCTTTAACGATGGAAATTAGTTTTGACTTCAGTGCAATCTGTATCTCATTAAAAGTCAAGTACCATGAACATGCATGTTCCCTTGTGTTTTTTTATAGATGTATGTGTAAGGTATACAGCTACATGAGCATAGGTGACTTAATCATGTGGTAAGTAGTGAACAACAGGCAAATGTTTCCCTAATATTTTGCAACTTCTTAGAATAAGACTGAAGTAGAGGTATGGGTAAAAGTGTATTATCTCTGTAGAGGTTTCCTTACATAAACAGGTATTTCCAGAAAATCTGAAATTTTTCTTTCAAATTTTGTTTTCAGTTTTTCATATCTGTAGAGCATACAGATCCATCAATCTGTGTTCACTTAATTTAAAATAAACTGTTAATACTTTTCAAAGAAGAAAATAATGTGTTATCTGAAGACGACGACGACAAATTGGAGAAAATCTCACTCTGAGAAAGCTTAGCAAATGGAGACCAAAGGCCTTTTCCTTTTGTGGAAGCTATAGGCAAATACCAAATAGAAAATTGAGAAATGGCTGCTTTTCAAAATAAACGACAAGGTAATGAATGTGAACTTTATGCTGACATTTGACAGGATATAAAAATATGGTGAAGAGCCAGTTCTGTCTGGCATACGAAGAACTACTGGGTTTTTTTGCTTGTTTTTTAACTAGGGCAGAGTAATATCCCACTTTTTCTCTGGCAGAGAAAATGATAATTTTCCCACTTTATTTAAGAACAACTCTTGATGATTTGTCTGTGTGAAGAAGCATGTAATCTTGGGCCTTTACAATATCATTTAACAAGGTTATCCTTTCTGAAGCTTTGATTCTGCTTTAACTTGCACATATAAAATGTGGAACTGAAAGTCAAAAGCAGCCTTTCTAAATGACCCAACTGATGCTTTCTAGAGAGTGGCCAAGAGTAGGAAAAAGAAAGCAAGAACAATCATAGAGGACTTCATTAAGGCTCTAGGATGGGACAGCTTTCTGCTCTTTACTTACAGTATTTGAGAATTGAATGAGAAGAAAATTTCCATGTGCCTCTGTGTTGCTGTTTCCAAAAATTAATTTGCATCCCTTTCTCTACCCAGTCTTCCTGGCATCTGAGAACATTTGTCAGCTTTTCATTTTGCTTTCGCTATTTTTGGCATGAAATAAGTTCTTATTCTAGCTTTGATCTCATATGACTTTAAAAATATATAATCTGAATGTATATTCCATTAGCTTTTAGGTATCGTGAAGAACACCGGAAAGGCAGGAAGTTGTCCATCTTGGAGTGATCAAATAGATGTAACACAATGGAATCTGAACCTTAACAGAGTATAAATTGTTTCTACCATTTCAGCATGTTTCATCTATTTATACATTATTCCTTTATGCCCAACCTCTCTTTTTATTATTAATAATCATATCTCACTGCTGTCATTGCTAGTTTTGACCATCCATCTTTATTTGCACATGCTTGGAGACAGTAGAGTAAAGATTGCCTTATTTTAATGACAAAGCACAAGTCAGTCTTTATGATTTTTTTGTTGTGGTTTTTTTTTTTTTTTTTTAGATCTGATTGTATGCCTAATTATCTGTTTAGTTCAACCTTCCTCTGTGACAGTGGAGCCTGTAGGCCCTAGAGCTGCCTGCAATGGGGAATCTGACAGAGGCTTTTTTTCTTTTTGACATGATCATTTAAAGCCTTACGCAGTTTTGTAACATCTTTCCAGATTAATGTTTGTGATTTTTGTTTCCCTATAAGTGTTGCCAGAGTAGAGATACAGTATGTAAAGCAAGTCCCGGCACTTCTGCCTGAGACTGGGAAAGAAAGCACAAAATGTGCTGCGTGAATTCTTACCCAAGTAACTATCTCCTAGTCTTGCAGATGCTGCCATTTCATTCTTTTCCATGGAAGGTTGAACCTCTAATCATTAGTTTGGACATTTCACTTGATTTTAAATCCAGTTCTATATGGTGATAATGGAAAGCTTAGTATCTCCACAAGACCATATATATTTTGTTGAGTTGGGCCTTAGAAAATTGCACAGTTCTATATGGTGATAATGGAAAGCTTAGTTTCTCCACAAGACCATATATATTTTGCTGAGTTGGGCCTTAGAAAATTGCGTAAGACCTGTAAATTCTTAATATTGAATTACTTCTGTCTTCCATTTAAAAAGTTACTAAATCTTACACATTCTTTTAAAAGGTATTTCTGAAAACTTGAAGTAAAATCGGTATTTATTACGTCAAGTTTTAAGTTGACATTTTCCTCAAAGCCATTCTCTTTATCCTGCTGTATTTTAAGCTTATTACACTGAAAGACTGTGTCTTCATGTTTTAATCTTCTTGCTTTTTTCCTTCTTGTTGTTGTTGTGGATGTCTTGTTCTGAAGTTAGAAGCCCCTTGGGTGATCTATGCAACCTGTTTAATCCTAAAACAATTTGAGTTTTATAAATATTCTTAAAAATTATTATTAGTAGAATTGCATTTGCCTGTTGACAGATGTGCTGAATTTAATAAAAATTCCATGCACAGTCTTCCACAATAGGGCACAGACCAAGAAAATCAGAATGACATATAAGCAATTAACCATTTTCAAGACTTTTTTTAATGTTGATTTGTACTTAGGAGAGATAAAACAGGCTAAATGTTGTATATATAAAACACAATACTAAATATACTTATTTGTCTAACAGGCCATTGGAAAACCTGTAACCTCTCCTCTCAGATGGATAGCAATTGAGTTTATAATTTTTTAAGTGTACTCCTGTCAAAACCTTTCAGCTATGTATGAAATGCTGCTAGCAAAAAGTTGCACTGAAGAAGACAAATGCAACCAGAGTTCTCTATTTAACGCTTCCTTCTTTGAAGTGTTAATATGATCATCACAAGTCACTACATCCCATCTCATCCAGTACAGCCAAGGTTTACAAAACTTGAATGATAAATAAAATTTTTGAAGGAACTCAAAATTCCTTAAGGCTAAAATAATTCCAAGATCACTAAAGTTTGGGAAGGGGGAAAAGTTAAAAAGCTTTCTGAGTTTATTCTCAAAGTTTGCATAACTTTGCAATATTTTTCATTATGCATAGTTAAAAATACGTTTGTTAACTGGTCAAATACATTATTTCAGAAAAGTGTTCTTGATTTCTAAGAACTTAACGTGGATCAGCATCTTTGACCTTTCATTGCAGAAAGATATATGCAAAGCTTGCTGGACTTTATGGAAGGGTTCTTCTAAAGATATAAAATGTTGTTATGAGAGGATTCTTAAATTGCTGTTGTTATTCTTTTAAATTCCATTTCTCTTCTGTCTTTACTGCTGAAGCTTCCTTAGCATTTCCACCTCCTTTTGTGGTTGTTACAAACTTTTCTTCCTCAGGAAATAGCTCAAAGATTTGCTGTAACATAACTTTTTAGTTTTCTTCTCCTTTGCTTTCCTTAAAAACTGTATTGGGTTTGAAATTCAGAATATATGGGTATGCCAGATGTGTCTCTGAAAGTGATGTTTGGCAAAAGACCTTTGATGTGAAAGGCTGTGTACTAAATGCTTTATTTAAATATCATCATAACACTAACAAGCGTGGACATGCAATGATTAAATAAATAAAAATCTGATGTCTTGGTTTAGTGACACTAAAGATGCTAAACAATATAAAACAGAACAAGATGCAGCTCTTGCCTGAAGAGTTTGCTGTCCAGACAAGCAAAATTAAAGCTTTTGGTCAAAGTTTAACAAGAAGACAATTCTTTTATTTTAAAAAATATTTATTTAATTCATGCTGGTTTTCTTTAGAAATATCCTATACTTGCTCCCAGAAGTGGAAACAAGCTACTGTGTATCCTGTAAAACTTACCCATTGATAAAGTATTAAATAAAAAATGTTTTATCTTATGGAGGATTATTTATCCAGGTTAAAACTAGGAAAAAGTCATGTGTGCATTTTATCACCCAAGTCCAAAATGTACAAATATGATCTTCAAAGTTGTTCACCATCAATGCAATTTCTTTTGTTTTACTTTTCCTGATAATGTGGTATGTTTCTATCAGAAATATGTGAAGATTACATTTTAGACACGTGAACAGAGATCTGTACAAGCTGTTTTGGTCTATTATGGTGCTTTTTTTTGTTTGTTTGTTTATTACTTGAAAATTGTCTGACTATTAATGAGCAGAGCTTTTCATTAAGACCTCTGTATCCTGAGGCAAAAGATCTTTTTTCTTGTCTGTAATTAATTTTTACATCACTGTATGTGTTCAGCTGAATATTAGCCTCATGCCCCTGTACACATACCCAGCAATAGTTTTCAATTTTAAGTCACAAGATTTTATTGTAAGTATTCATCTTGGGTACAGAAAGTTGTAGGGAGGGTTACTTGTTTGAATAAGGTGTATATATATATTACATTAATGCATAATAAATAAAGCACAGAATCCATGTGATGCTGCTGCTGAGAAATAAACCCTATCTTTATTTTAAGATAGATTAAACGATTCTAACAATCATTTTAACTTCCAGATTTGGCAAACTACTCTTTTCTTACCAGCAAGGAGAGTTTGGGGTATTGTTTGTTTGTTTGCTTGTTTATAAGTATCTCTTGAATCCCTTTGAATCATAACAGAGACTGTAAGTCAAGTTCCTGTGATAATATTGTACCTGCTACCTTAGCTGTTCTGAATTTTGGATTGATATACTCAGTGGATTTTTGTTTTCCTTATGCGGTAAGAAATGAAGAAAACATGGTCTGGAGTATGGTGAAGATGTCTTTGGTCTTTGGGGAGGAAGGTGGAAATTCACTGTTGTTGCTGGGTTGGACGGGCACACCTAGGCCAGGAGGGCAGCCTCGTTCTCTGAAGTGCTGTAGTATCTATTAGCCCCAAGAGTTTCCTTTAGAAGAGAAGATCTGAGAGTCAGTGTTGGTGCGTGAAACAAAGTCTGGCTGGTATTACATGTATCATGCAAAATGGAGCTGCTTCTTATTTCACTGTTCATATGAAGTAAACTTGTCTTTCTGATACTTAGTTTAAAAAAAATCAGCACGACTGATTACTGCCATCTATACTGAAGTTGTTCAGGCATTTTTCACTAAAAGACTCTCAGTTATAACTTTGTGACACTTCAATTAATTCAGCTGCAATTCTCCATGCCAAATGTTGTCTCCTGAAATGTTTTTCCTTAGGAAAATGCCAGTAAAAAACTAAGGCCGTTGTTTTTGCAAGTAAAATTGGAGGAGTGGGGTGAGAACTGACAAATACAATTTTGATCATGTTATAATCTATTAAGCCCATTTAATATTTTTAAATTTTATAAGAGTTCCTCTTGCAACTCCCTTATTTATAAGGCTATGAATCTTTGGAATGACATTTTGCTTCAAATCCTATATGCTGGATGTATCTTTATCTGGAATGCAATGTTTTTGGTGATTCTTGCCTTGCAGTTTGTCTCTTCAGCAGTCAGAAAACTCTGTTCCAGTCCAAATAAACTGGAAGTAAGATGATTGACTCATCTGTTCTCTTGGTTCTTTCCCTGCTAAGTGCCCAGGACCAAGGTGGAGAATGTAAAAACCTGACTGAAGTGCAGAGGGATTTTGTTTGTTTAAATACTGTACTACTTGAAATATTCTGTTTCAAACAGACTGTGAAGAGTGATTTCTTTGGGTTACGCATACAGATTGCCTTTGCTCTTTCTATCCTTTAATGTCTGCTGGTTTACTACTTATTATATTAAAGACTTTTCATAGTTACATCCATTGCAGAATTTTTTATTAGCAACCTCTTAAGCAGTCAAATGGGAAAGTTTGTGATGGAAATCTCATTTGGTAATTTGTTGCAAATTAGTTGCCTTTCTCAAACAGATTTTGGACAAATACATCCTGTGGTGTGGTTGAACTCTGCCAATGCAGTTTCAGTAGTAATGAGGACATGTTCTGTCATCTTTTTTCTTTTTTTAACTTGCTGGTGCAGTTGTGTCAGAAAAAAAACATATTGCTTTGTTCAACTGAAGTAGGCTACGGAAGGATGAGAACTTCCATGTCAGTCTTTTTTGGGTAGGAGAGGTCTCATTGTTTCTGTAACTAAAATTGCAAAAGGTCTATTAGCACAGATAAAATATTAAGAGAAAAAAAATCCACTTCTACAGATTATTTTGTGTGTTTCCAAATTACAGCAGATTATATTCAGAAAGTACTGCAGGTAGAAGAAACAAACATATTACTTTTCCATTAGCATCTGCCTGTGCTTCCAGTGCACTTCCTTTTCAGTTTACTTAGTCATAATAGTTTTCTTCTCCAAGAATCAACTCATACCCTAACTAAGCTCTTTAAAAGCAGAATGATTTGTCTTCCTTGAATCACTGGTAGTTCCATGCAGTTATTTCCTTCTTTGTACTCCAAGTTCAAAACTAGACCTGACAGGAAATGATTTTTCTTTTGAAAAATATTTATGAAAGAAATGATACATTAGATTTCTTGCTCAACCTGCAGTATAATAATAAAACTCTCATCTGGATTTTTAAAAATAGAAATTTTAACTATTACATTCTGTCTGTCTGTCTGTCTGTCTGTCTTTCTCCTTCTCTTTTTACTGTAAAAGACAGGACTGTCATCCAGGATTTTTATTTAATTTTTATTAATTTATTTATTTTCCATCTGTATATTTTCTTCCTAGTGTTGAAAAATCCAATGGCAAAAACATATTACAGAATTTCACTGAATTACTTTTAAGTTGGGACTATTTGGAACAATTAGAATGTAGAAACAGCCTGGAGAGATTTTTTTAAAAATTTTTTACTTAGCTCTGGCAGAATAAGGGTTTGAGGAATTAGGAGAATAATCCTATAACATTTTACATGCTTCTCTTCTTTTTTTTTTTGGTGGTGGTGGTTTTGTTTTTTGTTCTTTTCCCTTATTCCTGTGCTCTTTTCTGTAATAATGCATTAACAGGCAAAATTCAGTTCAAGTCTTGGACTGTCTTAATATTTCTGTGAAATTGTAATGTTCTATTTCAACTGTAACCATCAGCAGAAAATAGTGTTTTAACAGAGATTTCTGTTCTGTGATCTTCATTCCAGTATCATTGTTAAAACGTACATTAACTTTTAGATAAAATGTAGATATTATGAAGCCTATAATTATCACACATTTCAAGATAATGGTTCTCCATAATCTTGCGTATAGTTTCCTTTCTGTTAATAAACAGTGATGAGTTGTTGCTCATAGAACATGAAAAGAGCGATAAAAATAATTATATTAACAAAATTGTGAAAACCCCAATACATTTCCATGGCATAGAGGTCATGGGCAAAGAGTTGGGATATTGATGGTGTGTTATTGTAAGAGATTTCAGTGAGATAGTCTAATTGCAAGACAGGTAAAACATTCTGTGAACTCTTGAGATGGATTAGGTAACAAAATTTAATAGCAAATGTAAAAGTACATTATATCTGGAGCTTATATTTCCTATTCATATGTGTTTCATCTATTCTCATACATCTTACAGTGGTTCCAATACAGAAGGGGTTCTTTACTCAGATCATTACCCTACATCCATTTCTTTGATTCCTGTTGTGTAGACCATTTCTGCTGCTACCAAGTTACATACCAAGGCTGTCTTGTGGCCTCAGACAGTGTTGTGAGAAACCAGAAGCATTTGTTTGTGGTGGTTCTTCACATATACTGCTTTTATGAGGAAGTAGTGGAGTGAAAATGAGACTTTGTAGTAGCGGAGCTTATATGTCCTGGTCTGGTCAACAATATGTTGATGTTGTACTTTGGAAACCAATAAGAAACCGTGAATGTGGTTTGATTAGTGGATGATTAAGAGGCTAATTTACCTCTTTATGGGTTAAGGTTTGTTGTTTCAAACACTGTATAAACTGCCTGGTCCACCTGTACCATACTAGTGGCCATTTAAGTATATTCTTGGAAGATGTATTTGGCTCTACTGCCAGGTTACCCGGCTCTAGTGCTGGGTAACCTGGAGTTCCTGTTGGTTTTGCAAGAGCACTATTAGTTCATCTGATTAGCTGTAGATTATTAACACTTTGTGGATCAAAAGATTCTGCCTAATATAATTTCCGAAATGAAGTCTTGTATTTGCATACCTTTTTATTGTAAGCAATGGGAAAGTTCCTTACAAAACATTAAAATCTGTCTTTCCTGCCTACAGTGAAGGCTGATCTAGCAGAAGGAAGGTCTCCATGCTGGTCCTGCCTAAGCTAACACAGGTTGCTACAGGAGCGTTAGTCTCTTATAGCTATATTGTCTCATTTTTGTGACTGTTGGAAGGAAGATGGAGAATTATTTGGTACAGTATTTTGCTGGAAGTAGGTACCAAGATGGATATGGTAACAGTTATATTCTTTAAAATTAGTTTCTGGTTTGGGGATTTAGAACTTTTTCAATTTGCAGAAAGATGAGCATGTTAGAGGAGCACCTACAGGAAAATATTTCACATTGTTTAGATGGAATATTGGTTTGTCACTAGGCATAGAAAATGGGTAATGATATGACTGCTTATAGAAAAGAGGGGTTTCAAGCACATATCTATATATTCAGAAATCTTTGATTAATTTCTGGCATTTGAACATTGAAGGGCTGTTTTCCTCACTGCTGCTCATTTTAACATTGCATTTTTCTGTCTTCTCCTTTGAATTTCTATTTTCTGTCATTCTGTCTTTCAAATCCAAAAGCATATAGGAAAGGAGGCAGCATTAAAACATGGATTTTAAGGAGTATATTTTAATTTTTTAATTTTTTATTTTTTTATTTTTTTTAGTTTGTAGCAGATGCTGGATTTTAACTAGGGATTGCAATACAGTATCAGGAGAAATATCAGGAGAAATGTTTTTACAGGAAGCATGGTGCTGGTAACCTTTTGGGGTTTTTTAGGATCGTGTATCTACTGTAAAATGGAAGCTACTAACACCAGGATATGTCAGAATTTTTACTGAAGGAATACTATGGTGAGCTAAGCTGTTGTATAAACAAGAAAGATTATTACTAAGAAAGAAGTAAAGAAAGATCATTACTAAGTAAAAAATTACTAAGAAATGCACTGAACAGGAACAATCAGTTTCAAGGATATAATTGACATTATATACATCTCATTATGAAGTCTTTGACAGTACAGGTTTCTAAAGATACCCTTATGATATTTATTGCCCTTTAACGTATCCTTTTTAAATTTTTCAGTTTTTACAATAGCACTTGGCTCAAATCATAGGAGCAAAAATCTAAGGTATTTTCTTGCCTAAGAGTACAACTGAAAATATTTGTCAGGAATTGTGATGTTTTCTAATGAAGAAGGTAAGTTCACTGTTTTAAAAATATTTTTATCACTTCAGAAACTTAACCATTAGTGAAGTCAATAATTCCCTTATAATTCTAGGTTTGTGGTCTAGGGGGTTTTTTTTAAACCATTTTTGAGACCAGGTGGTGTGAGTAATGTATGTATTTTATCTTTGTTTCCCAACCTGACTAGTCAAATGTAATACAGATTTTAAGTATAAATGGTGAGCATTAGTTCCAAACCCCGAAGTATCTCCATTGCTTTTTTCCATCTCCTGTGCACTAAAAAGGTAATATGCATGTTTACAGTTACTTCAAATGAGACAGTGATCTATAAAGGACCAGGAACAAGTACGGGGCAGTTTGGCTTCTGAGAATGTATTTATTTCTAGTGACACCATCATATTATTCAGTTCATCCAGAAACTTTCAAAAACAATTTTAATGAACTTTACATGCTATGTGTAGATTACCTTTTTGTTAAGTTACGGTTTTAGATTTCAAGACGTTTAGATTTCCTTATCTTCAGATCACAAAGATAGTGTATTCAGAGAGCTGGGTTTCAGGTTACTTTGTTTCATGGACTTGGTCCTGTGTCGGATTAATTTGAACAGAATGACATAGTCAAAGATTGTAAAGATTCAAGGCGTGTTAACATGCTTTTCTGGTTATTTCAGTTTTATTTATCTATTTGTTTGTATAGTTATTACATTGTGCATTTATGCTTAAAAATCGGTTTTGGTGTACAAAACTCTGCATTGTGGATTAATTTAATGACTTTCAACCTTATGTTCTGTGTTATCTCTTTATGTTTCATCTGAATTTGTTGGCAAGACTCTAATATGCTTTAATACTTCCCTTGTGCCATTGCATGAGATCTGAAATTTAATAAAGCAGTTCGCTGTCTGGCATAGACTCTGTTTCTTATTCCTTAATAACTCTTTGCTAGTGTAGTCCAGTACTTGTGAAGTTGAGAAGGGCAGTATTTTAAACTAGCATTGCTAACAGTATGCAGTATTGTTCAAACTATTACACAGATATTTAAATACTCTTAATTTTTTTTTTGACAATCCAGTAAATAGAATGTAGTCTTATAGTTGGAAAGTTCTTGTTGTTATAAAATTCTTTTACTTATGTCTAAGCTGCTGCAAGGAACTGTAACATTTTATCTTCACAAAGAGATAATCACTTTTTATGTTTCTAATGATAACATTTGTGAGTCAAATGATAGTTCGAAAGAACCTCAGAGAAACACGACATCTTAAGCAAGAGAAGAAAATTAAGGACTTTGTCTTAGGACACTATCAAACAAGTTGCACTCAGTGGACAAATACTATTGCACTTTTATTTCAGTTTCTTCTAGCTTGTGATGTGGACCCTTCTTCTGTCCATGCTTTTGCTACCTTTCCTTTACTGCACTTTTTCTGTTTTGGTGTGTTAATTTGCTACATAACACAGCACAGAAAGTTAACCATAGCACACTCAGGAACAGATAGATTACTACCTAATAACAATCAGATATTGGGGAGAGCTGGGAAGGTAATGAATTCCAATTCTTGCTTACTTAAAGATCAGGGAAAGGAGGAAGACCACCTGTTATGCTGAGCAGCGACTGATGTGTCCTGCTAGAGAGAAGGAACTGCAGCAATGGAGACCTGGCCTTCTAAGAGCGTGTTTTGAACAGCTAATTGGATGGGTGTATTTGCCCTAGCACTAAATCTGTGACTCTTTTTGTTGTTAAACTAAAAAAAAAAGATAATCCAGCAGCAGAACAAGTGTGCTTCTCAGCCACCTATTTAACAATTTCAGTTGTTCTTTCCAGTTTTTAGCTAGCTGTCTCTGGGTAGCTGTTTCTCTCCTTAAAGTAGTATTTCTCACAACCTGAATCTCACTGCTCTGCTACTATGCATTTTAAAGCTGCATGAGAGAAACAGTTAGCAATGATGCTGAAGATTGCTTTCATTGCTCCACACTATATGTTCTGTAGTGTAAAATTTTAAGTCTTCTTGGATTAATATATATTTTACTTAAGATGTAAACTTTGCTTGAATGTGGTTTTAATTTACAAAAATTTTGTTCCTGTAGTAAGGTTTGCAAATGGAAGTAGGATTATAAATAGATTGCAAGGTGAACAGAAAAGTTGGGGAACTAGTGTTTTAATTAAGTTTGAAAGTCCTTAAACAGTTTCCTTCCTTAACGTAATTCTCCTGATAGTTTCTTATAATGCTTCTGCTTATAGAGCAGGCAGTTCACTACTTTGTTTTCTGATGGAACATTATAAAAAGGATGAATAAGGTGCTGAAGGCACTGAAGAGAAAACAGTTTTCTTAGTAGAGAATGTATCTATTAATAAAAATAAGCTTCAAAATACTACTACACAATGCAGCAGTGTATGGTATCACATTATGTTTTAAATCAATGAAAAAATTGATACAGAATATTTTGTTGGCCTAATAGTAACAAAGTGTCCTTTCTGCTATTGCTTTTGTTACTATTACTGGTTTTCTCTAAAACTGGCTTTTAATATGTTTTAATTTCAAAGTATGTGTAAATTTTTTCATCATAAGGAGGGGATTACGTTCTGTTCAAGGTGATTCTACATTTTAATACATCAATATGTGTGCATCAAACCCAATGTTTAGTTTGGTGTACTGAAGAAGAGATGTGATGGGGTGTAGCCTTTAAAACAGGTCTAAAGCTGGCATAACAGGTAAGATTTAAAAAAAAGTCTTCAACAGATTTAGTTGTTTCTACCTGAAAAAGAGCTTTTAGTTGCAGTATGATTTAAGGGAGAGCTGTAGGTCTCATTTCAGTAATGTAATGATTCAGAGCTCAGATTAGATTAGGGAAGCTGCATGTGTTTTGGGAGGGGCATAGCCTAGCAAATCTGTGTGGCAGAGGCAAGGGCTAGCTACTTCTCTCCTTTACACGTACATTCTTTTGTCCAAAAAAAAAAAAAAGGCATGCATGTTACTAAGAGTAATGTATTCTTTAGAACTGAGCTGAGTTGCACCTGATGATATCATAGAAGTCATCTGAGGATAGTACATTTGATCATAATGTCTGGGTCTATATCTACTGGGTCTGTAGTTTCCATCATGTTACTTTCTTGTAGTCACTTAATCATATTTCAATGAGAAAATACCATGCCAGTTGATGTTAAACAGAGATACACATAAAATAATTCAGACTAATTCAACACTGTTTTTTCCTAGATAAGGCTGTGAAATACACATAATACAGACTGTCTTATTCCATGTATTAAAAAACAATTCCCTTTATTCCTAATGCTCCTTTCCTTTTATTATTTTCTAAATCAAATGCATTGACAAATACTTTGATGTGATGCATCATCTTCCTTAAGTCAATACTAAGCATAGATTTGGTCTCCTTGGGGTACCCACCCTCACTTTAGCTAAGCTTTTCCCAGTTACTTCCTCTTTATTCTTCCTAGTTTAACAGCTGTATGTTGCCAGTGGACCAAAATATGGACTGTGCCATCCATTTCACTGCCTAGTAACTCCCTTGAAATTCTGCTCCTCAATAAAGTTCTCCTGTAAGTAAAAACTGACTCAGCATGCATTAGCTGTGACTGCTGAGTATTCATTTGTGGAAATGTCCACAAGTTAATGAGCTCATATTTGATGGAGCTCACCACAGTAGATTACTTGAGGGGCAATTTGGTGCTATGGCTAAGCTGGTGTACTGGCAAACTGCTACCATAAGGGGTTTTCCCCACTCTGGGTGAAGAGTACGTTTAAGACTGCTCCTCTGATGAAAAAAAAATTCTTTGATGGTTGTTAGTTCTGTATGCAGAACCACTCTTGGTTGCATCTGCCAGTGGCACACCCTGTGGCTGCACAAATCACACAGTTTTACACTAGAAAAGCAGCAGGCATGCACAGCTGGAGACAAGGAAGACTAGAAGTGAGGCTGCTTTTTGGCAGTACATGGCCTTGTCATTATTTCAAACTTCCAAACAAGAATACAAGAAGAAACATTGTGGCATAATTTTCTCAGAAACTCTTCTACGTCTATGAAACAACAAGCCACTCTTCAATAGAAGTACTGACTAAAGGTTTTGCACCTTTCCTACCCCTTCCTATGCCTGCACAGGATTCTGAATCATGCCATGTAACTATTGACTGCTGACGAACACAGTAAAAATCTGATCTGGCTCAGCTGGAAGACTGTTCTTACCATTAGTCTCCCTCCTTAGGGTCTCTTCTTTGTCTTCAAGGATTATGTGTGCAATTTAAGAGTGTTGCTGGCATGAAGAGTCATACTACTCAAAGTAAATGGAAAGTTTGAAACTACTTAAAGAACATTATAAATGAATCACAGAATCATTAAGGTTGGAAAAGACCTTTAAGATCATCAAGTCCAACCATTAATCCATTGCATCCAACTGGATGCAATGCTTTAATAAAATTTAGATCAAGATCACTGCAATAAATGACTACTTGCTGGTGGGATAGAATGTTTTGGGTAAATGCTGCTTGCTTCTTGGAGTTAGGATTCACTAATTACCGATGATAAGTTCCTGGCATCATTTTATATCTGACTTCCTGACTAAAAAACCTGGTTGCAATACTTGTATATTGAAAAAGTATGTAAAACTGAAATGTGTGACATGGTAATGTGACAGCTTCCTTTTAATTATTGTTGCCTGAGGCTAAGTTTGACTATTTTGAAATGATGGAAAGTTCTGCTGTATTTATGCTTTGAAAGTTAAAAACTGAAATTCCTGCATTTTTCAACAAAGAGAATCCTTGGAGCAGGCGTGCTGTTGGATTTTCTACTGAGCTTTAGGTCTTTCCCTGATGCTTATGGATTTCCTAGAAGACTGCAGATTTCTCCACTTTAATTGCGGTAGCAGAGTTCCTTCTGGATAAAAAGCCAATTTAGTGCTCAAATGGAGTAAACTAACTTCTATCATGAGGTATCAAAAGAAAGTAAATATATCCTATCTGTAGCAAGAAAATACAATGTGATGAATAGAAAAAGAATTTAGAAAGCTCAATAAACCTGCCTGTAGTAGTACAATTAGACTATTGCATGTTGAATCAAAATGGATTTGTGCAGTACTTGTTTAGTAGCCAAGTAAACAGAGCCTTTTTTTTTTCTTTTTCCAAGTTTTCTTGATGTCACAGCAGTTTCACATATAAATATGAGAATAAAATGTTCAGCCTACTTTTATTTTTTTAAATGATTTCTTGGTAATAAAGCAGTGAGAGCTAATTACATTGTGATGGTATTATGTTGCTGGTTGTGCTGACTAAGTAAAAAGGCAACATACATGCTTAAATAGTTCTTTTGACTAAATGTTCAACAGCAAGTTAACTTTTAACAGAGAGAGGGCAAGAGGTTCCACCATTAAAAAGTAAATTCTGTTTGAAACTGGTGTTTTAGTGAATATCTTGTGACCTTATGGAAGAGCATTGACTGAGAACCCCGGAGATAGAAGTATGAGAGAAAGGTTATGATTCCAACTATGAGTGTTAGCAATGTCATCCTTTCTGTATCAGATTTTTCAAGGTAAAAGATTTGTATCAGAAAATACTGAGAGAACATTGTACTTCTGCAGGCTTGTTATTTGTCTTATTAATTTTGCCATAATCAAGTTTGACAGGCTTCTCTCTATTTTTTCCAGCAGACAATATTATTGTTGAAGATTAGTCAGATGCCTTCCATCCATTCCCTGCCTCACATGCCATGTCATGCAAGCTTTGAAACACTTAGCACATAATTTAAACAAATGACTAATTTGGCAAGCATAATGGAAGGCACGCATACTGTCCTTCAATTGCACAAACCCATTATGGAGCTTTGTTACGTCAGCTTCTATCTTCCAGAGGGAAAAGTCAGAGGATTTACTTACAAGGGCTGTGTAACTCTGGATAGAACCAGTAAACGTTTCTGTAGCTGCTATCAAGTAAGACAGAGGTTAGAGATGGAGCTGAGAGAACAGCCATATGAAAACTTTGGAGATATTGTTTTCAAGCAAACTACCACGAAAGACATTCTCATTGAACTGTACAAACTAACTGCTGAAAAAGAAAAACTGTTATCCAGTCTTTTGAGATCACATCATATTCTGGGCCTTAACACAGGACATCAGGAGGAAAAGCGACAGGAAGTTTTTGGAGTCCCAAAGCTTAAAGGTGGCAAGTATTCCAGTTTTACACATCAGCAGGAGTTCTTTTTGGATTCCACAAATAGAGACAATTTGAATCACAAAAAAATGAGGAAATGTAGAAGTAAAGAGAGCTTTGAGGAGTTCAGACACCGGAAAGGGGGAAAAAAGATATATGAACAACATCTTTCTTCACTGAGTATGCAAGACATGCAACTGGAAAACAAGAAGGTACTCCCCACAAGATTTCCTACTAGGAGTTTTCCCTGTTCCTTTTCTGCCTCCAGTTGGTTAACAGGAAAAAGTAAGGATGATTTACCAGTGGACTACAGTATACAACCAGAAAGGTGGATAGAAGAGGAGTGTTTTCTTGAGAGCAGCAAAGCTGTGAAACTGGATGCTGACTTACCAAGTTCTAGCTCAAAAGACAACAATGACATGGTCGCAGTTGAACTAGTGGATAGTGGAGAATGCATTCCTGAAGTTATGAAGGTACAACAGAGTATCACTTTGGTAAAGTCATCTCAGGATCATCTAACAAACAAACCTGAGACATTAAGTAAATCTGCAACTGCTAAAAGCTTGAAAAGTAGCAAGTATACTGAGCTGGTATGCAAGGATAAACCAGGAATCACAGCTGTTGCTGAAATACAGGATTCAGAAGCTTGTATTAAAAAAGTTGCCAAACACCCTGCAGAGTCTTTACCTGATTTTCACAGAGATAAAGAAACTATTTCTCCTGTTCTACCAACAGTACGTAATGAGTTTATATCAAGAACTGATATATACTCCATAGGTGAAGCTGCTGGAGATGCTAGAAGCACTGTGCTGCAGGAAAAGCAGCGAGACGGCTCTGGTTTGCAGTACAAAGCAGAGAGGGCACACGTTACTGATGAGTCATGCAACCTTGTGGGAGCAGTCAATAAAGCTCTTCTGAAAGTTATAAGGAGTGACAGTTTAGATGAAGCTGCAGAATGGAAGAGACTGCAACAAATTACAAGAGTAGACAGAAACCTGCCAGGCTCAATATATGAGAAAAGAACCACGGTATCCCGGGGAAGCAGCAAGCATTTATTTTTGAACCTGCCTGTAAATGAAAGTCCTGATATTTCTCAGACAAGTAATAATCTTAAACTGGAAGAGAAAAGGCTGCATTCACCCTCGTTGGTAGCAGTGAGTAATGTTTCTAGTAATTCATATCTGCTATCTAATACACACAAACAAATGTCACCTATTCCTTCTCCGTTATCTTCGAGACTGCCTAGCCCGCAGCTGCATCATCGGATACTCCCATTAACAACACAGAACACTGAGGACGAATCTATGTTCCGTGACTATGGCAGTGGGAGACATGGTGCTATAAACCTCTCTTTCAGTGACTTGGAGCCACAGTTTTATCTGAAGTTTTCTGAACCTGGAGAATTGGGATTTGCCACCAGACAACCAGGCCTACATCAGAATGCAACAGCAGGGCATTTTGAAAAGCATGCTGTACAAGAAAAGTTAACTACTCAGACACAGCAGAATTTCTGTCCAGGTCAGTCCTATTTCATATTTCATTTTTAAACTAACAGAATTGAGCAGTCATGAAAGTATTGGAGTGTTTTTTTTTAATACTAGCCTTTAATAATAAATAGTAAGTTTGCAATGAAAGTATTTTTCACTACTTAAGGATTGAGTGAAAAGTTGTTGTATTTTTTAAACAAAAGTTATAGCTATGTAAGATTTCCTTTCAGATGCATTTTTTTATGTCAGCTTATATTCAGTCCTGTTGTTACTGAATGACCTCTTCATCAATGTTAATTAAATATTTTTCTATATAAAATGGAAAAAGGTTTACGTGCGTATTTTCATGCTTTTCCTGTGCTGTGTTCTAGGCCATCAAAATGTTCTGGTAACACTTATTATGCAAAATTTTCTTTTTTGTTTGTTTGGCTTAACTGATAGAATATTGTCTGGGCAAGCTAATTTACATTGTCTTAAGTATAGGGCTAGTGCTTTGACCATTTAGGTACAAGAGGTTGATGTAAATTCTGTAACAACAGAAGGCTTGTTTTTAAAAGGACTGCATGCAGAAGTCATGTTACACTGTATCTGAGTACAGTGCATGGGTTTATTTATAAATATATAGTGTGAATATAAAAATGCATAAATATATGGCATACTGAATAGCTATCTCTGTTAGCTAGAACTTTAACATCTATGCCCTTCATTTTTCCTGTTAGATACAGGAAGACTGGAGGATCTAATTCTACAGTGGTCTAAGTGTGGCTTAGACTGGTCCTTATGTGTTGTAAGGAGGGCTGACAGTGCACAGTGACATGATTTCACTATAAAATGGAAAGAAGTGCTAATTTGCAGCCTTATCACTTTTCATGGAAAATAGGATAATTTTCTATAGTCTCAAATTAAAAGGGAAACTAGAAAACAATATGGAAAAAACCTGTTGATAACTGTATTTCTTAGTATTTACCTAGACTTGAACCTCTTGTGTGATACATTTTTCCCACTCCCACCCCTGCTTCACTTTAAAGTGCGTTTGGGTCTCCTGCCATACCTTTGGCTGATTCAGCTCACTAAAATGGCACAAAAATATTCTCTCTTTCTCTCTCTTTTTTTTTTGGGGGGGGGGAGGGGGGAGTGGGGATGGCAGAGGGTAGTCTGCCATTTTAGTTACCTAAATTGCCTCGCAGGGTGGCCCAATGAATGACTGACAGAGCTGGTGCAAGATGAGTTACAAGATTCTGCAGTCTAAACCAGGGAGGAAGACATGGGCATAAGGAGAGGGGGTTTCCAAAAGGGGAGGTGAGTAGGGATGTGAAACTACTACCTTAGCTAAAGGGTGTTGAATGCTGCCTATGAGGCTTGCATTTATGCCTGTTACTTCTAGAAGTTGCTTTAGTTCCACTCAAGACTAAATCAAATTTAGAGTGGTGTTTGATGAGTTAACAAAGCTGATGCAAACACTTATTGGCAGCAAAAAAGATGGGTGTTATACCCGTGTTCTTTTGTTCCTTTCTTGGTTCCTGTTGTGCTGTGTTGTCCTCTCTCATTACTTCTTGTACTCATCATATGTTTTGGTGAGCTGGTTTAGCTCACGAAACCAGCAGAAAATTTCACCCCTTTTTAAGTGGCAGAGCCAATCTTGTTCTACCTGCTTCACATTAGTATTTTTTAAATTAGTTTATCATTTAGGTTTGTTGGATGTGGAACTGTACCTGTTGTGCTGTGCTCTTGTACTGATTTTGCCTGGGATAGACTTAATCTTCTTCATAGTAGCTTGTATGGTGCTATGTTTCAGATTTGTGATGAAAGTGGTCTTGATAACACACTAATATTCTAGCTTGTGCTGAGCACTGTTTGCACAGCATCGATCCCTTCTCTGTTTCTCACTCTGCCCCCCCCAGTGAATAGACTGGCGAGGAGACACACCTGGGCAGATGACCCAAACGAACTGAAGAGATATTCCCTGCCATATAATGTCATGCTCGGCAATGGGGGAAAGAGGGGGCTTTAGGGGTGTTAGCCATCTTTTGCTCGGGAACTGGCAGGGCATCAGTGTACCCATGGGAGACGGCAAGTGATTGATTTTGCATCACTTGTTTTGTTTTCGTCCCTCTTCTTCCACTTATCCTTCGCTTATTAAACAAATTTTGTTTGTTTGTTTGTTCTATCTTGACCCCCAAGTTTTCTCATTTTTATTTTTCCTTTCCTCTCCCCCCCAATCCCACTTCGGGTGGAGGGGAAGTGAGTGAGCGATTATGTGGTGCTTATCTGTGTTGTTAACCCACAACAACTCTGTAAGAAACAAAACAAAACTCACACACACACAAACAGCATCTGTTGGCTGAAAATCCTGACTGTTAAGCAGAAACATCTTTGTGGAGAGAACAAAGTGCAGACAAAACAAGACCTTAGTTCTCCTTTACAGTTATCTTGCAACATTACTACAGATAGAAAATATCACTGCAACTTTCTGAAAGATGTAATACTAATCTGGGTTGGTTTCTTTTTTGTTGTTTGTTTTTTGGGGGTTTTTTTTTTACATTTTCATGTATGACTGCATGCCAGCATTATTACTGGTGTGTCAGAAAATCTGTAACTTTGAGGAAAACTTTCCTGCTTTGCTGGCATAACTAACACTGTAGATATGTCTCTGGATCTGGGAAAATATAACTTTCCATTTTGTTCTGAATCAGGGGTGGAGTCAGTCTTATTAACAGAGCATTGGGAGTACCACTCTTCTGTAAACTGACCTAAGTGATAACTGACTGTAGTGCAGTGGGGCAAATGATGTATTTCCAAATTTAACCAACGTAAGGGATGTTAAGATTTACAGCTGTAAATTTGCAGTCCTGGTTTGAACTTTATCAGATTCCTCCCATGGATGAAGAGAAAAATTCAAGACTATTGTTCAGATTTGTCTTTAATAGGGTGCTATTGTGAAATGATTTCTTTCAAATCTGGTCTGTTATTAAATGGTGTAAGTATCTACAATGAATCTAAGAGTTATGGACAATTTTGTCTGACTCTTTATCAGTCCAGTTGGTTGAAGGATTTGTTTCATGTCAAAAATGCTGGTCTTAGGAATGACTTTTCAAAGTTATATTACTCTCACAGTTTGCACTACTTAATACTGCAAAACATTTGGAGCCTTTTATTACCTGTGTAACTTTGTATTTGGAAAACTTCATGAATGGGTTAAAATATTTTAATTTATTAGTTTAAATAATGAATTGGACTCATCATACAGCTCTACACATAATTTTCTCTTTCCTTATTGTTTTAAATCATGATTCCTCACTCTCTCTCTCTCTGTATAATTGGAGAATATTCCTTCAGTCAAAACTGAAACGTTTAGCGAAAGCAGAGTGCCTTTATTTCTGTACTTCCACTTTTTCTGCAAGTTCAGTTTCTTTACAGCAAATACTTACGGCACAAATTTCGTAGCCTCATTACACAAAGTTTTTTCAGTAATTCACTTGAAAGTACAGTTTTCTGGATCTTCCTGTTGAAGTGCAACTGCTGACCATGGGAACAGGCCACAGCTTTTATCTTAGCAAGTTAACTATTAACTGGGAAGAATTTATAGTTCAACAATAATTATTTAGCATTTTTTTCTGTAAGTGGGACTGTGAATCAACTTTCCTATATTTGCATGTAATAGTTCCATTTGAATTATCAAAATTCAAAGTAAAAGCTTTAGAATAAATGAAAGCTTTCAAGAAATAAACTGTTCATCTTCAAGCAACAAAAACAAAAGTACCAACACTAAAATTTCTCATAAAAAGACATTTACTAAATCCTCAGAAACATGCTTCCTGCATTTCTGTAGGAAGTTCTTTCTACTTTAACATAAAATACATTATGCTTTTATAGCCCTGGAGAAGCCAAGCTTGCTTTTGAAACGATCCTCAATATATCTGAATATCTGTCTCAAGGAAAGGTTTTCTGAGTCTTTTAGTTCCTGACTGTGCTTCTCTCTCAAGTTGTTCACGGTGGTAGGAAAAAACTAGGGGGGGAATTTTCAGAGCTGTTTTATTTAATTACAATGGAATGACACTGATATGCCCTTTTACTAAGTATTATCTGAAAGAGGAGGAAGATTAGTGATATTTTTAGCAGTTACTGAAGTGAGTTAGATTCAGAGCAGGAAACATAAAAATAAAAATCTCTGGTTATGATGTAACCCCTATGACTTAGGGCAGGTCAGCCAAGACATCCCATTATTCCAAGACAGTGACTGATGACTGTGCTTTGAGTCAGGATGAGACTCGGATGGGTCATTCATCACACTTTCTGGTTTATCTATTAGTGCTGCTGTGGAAGAAGAATAAAAAACTGGGAAGGGGGAATGGTGACAGCAAGAAAGAGAACAAATGAGAAGAATGGTGTTACCCTACCCCCCCAGTCAATGAAGATTGCCCCATTTGTGATATCTAGTAGTTGTGAAAGAAGAACATATCCAACAAACACAGAAATCCAAATTTTCTGTAGAGAAACTGAAACTCATGTGGGATAGAACTGAATGATTAAGGCTTGTGCCAGGTAAAATGGCTGAGCCTATGGTACTGTAAGGGACGGGTCCATTCTCTCCTTACTATCTTCCCTTTTCCCAGCAAAGGCCTCGTCTCTCACAATCCCTCTCTTTCTTTTTAACAACTTTGGTGTTTTTAGTGCTTTTTGGTGATTTGAGTCGGGTCACTAAGCAAGTTGAAAACTGAGCCAGCAAGGAGAGATGTGAGTAGCTTTTGCTGATTTAGTGAGCTGAACCGTTCACTAGTGATCTGATGAAAACCAAAGCTACAGTGAGAGGGGACATGAAAGTGTGCTGCCAGGAGGCAGGAAGGACAAGTGAGCAAGACCACCCCTTGCTGGCAGCATGAAATCATTAGATCTCCAAAACCTCAGTTGCATTTAAAACCGGAAGCCAGGAGGCTGGCTGGGATTGGCTAAAACAGAAGTTGTGGGGAGTGGGAGATAGAGGTAAATGAAGTTGGATGAGGATGTGGAGAGACTGCGATCTTTTAAGTGAATGGTATTAATAGTGAGGCAGGAAGAACAAGAGAGGGTGGACAGTTGAGAAAAGGGAACTCCAATGGACTGGGTAAGGAGTGTGGCCTTGGCTAAGATGGAGAATAGGAGTGGAGTATCAAAAAACAAGTTGAGCATGGCAGGTGAGAGTTGAGAGAATTAATTTTGGGGGGAAATGGGCAAAAGGATCTGTAACCATTAGCACGTACATCATGGATACAAACTTAACAGTCTTGCTGATGGTCCAGGAAGTCAGTGTGTAATACCATATGGAATTCTGGAGATGCAGGGAAGAGAAGGGAGGAAGAAAAAGAAAGATGAGGTAAAGGGGTTTGGTTTTAAAGTCTTAGAAGTTATAACGCTTATTGTGATGTAAGGAAAGCGTCTTAATTGCTGGAAGAGGGAAAGCATCTTAATTGCTGGAAGAGGTTGGTGAATACAATTCTTCAGATTATTTCTCAAATAATTTTGTTTAATTGACTAGTAAGATATATACCCAAGAGTTCCTTGTAATATATTCTGGATGTAATTGTAGTTGTACCACCTATCCCTGCTGATTATTAGATGGAGAATGTTGTGTTTGCTTGTTACTGACTATGAGAATTTTATGGCAGCAGTTCACTTTCCATTAGAAAGAAATGAAAATTAGAATTCTGGCAATTCTGTATAGTTGTCAAAAATTATGCATTGCTATTTGAAAACATGCCAACTCCTAATGGCTATCTCTGGGAGACCCATTTTACAGTCTTAAAATATAATAAAAGTACTTCAACCTATAAAAGACTGTTTACTAGAATATGAATGAATACTTGAATAAGTATTATTCTTAAATTGTTCTAAGATCATGAATCCTCACATTTTAGTACTCAAAGGTTTTTAAGGGAATGAAAAGCACAAAATGATATTTTTATTTTAGTACTTCGCTTGCTGGTAGCTGGAGGAACAGTTTTGATAATTGTGCTCTGAGGGCTGCCCTACTCCTTATGGCTTTTAACTGCCAGTTAAAACTGGGTTTTCCCAATTTTCCTGGGTTCGTTTGTGTTTGCAATGTAAACATAGCTTGCTTCCATGTGAACAAGAATACTCTGCTTCTACAAATATAGGAGTTACATAGTCTTAGTTCTACACATCGGTAGCAGGTTGAAGTATCCATGTGAGTAAGCCTTAGTTTTGAATTTGTTTGGGTGTATTATCATTAACCACAAAAAATTAATCTGTTGCAGTGCCAGTGTTAGAAGACTTATAATTGAAAAGTGGGATACAGGCAACGTTTTATCTTAGATATTTAATGAAGGTAGCAAAAATAATGAGTATAAAGTTACTATTTTAATTTTATTTTTCTTTTCCTAACAACTAACCCTTTAAGCTGAAAAGGGACAAATAAAGTCAGTTAGAGAAATTCAATAACAAGACCTTATGATGTGCTCCTGAACCATGGTTTTGGAAAATGAAGTTTCATATAAACAAAACTCTGTTTGAAGGCTCTTATAACAGGAGACAGATGATGATATATTGTTTTTGATGTTCCTTTTATAAGGAAGGGAAGGGTTTGGAAATACCTTCTCTACTTGAAGTGGTTCAGAGAATTGCTAATTAGCATTTTAAAAGCACTATAGCATTCTGTCCATAACAAGTATGTACTTCATGAGGTAAGTTTGCATATAGGTCACATGGAAACATGATGCATAGTTTCTCACAGGTAATTCACATGAAAGTAGTATACATGAGTGTGTTGCTTCACTAAAAACAGCTTATTCAGAGTGCATGTTCTTTGAAGATGCTATAAAGGAGTTAAGAATTTTGAGACTGGGGTAAGAACAGAATCACATAAAAAACAAAAGAGAATTAATCATAGAATCTCAGAATCATTTAGGTTGGAAAGGACCTCTTGAGATCGTCTAGTCCAACCCTCTGCTCAAGCAGGGTCACCTAGAGCAGGTTGCCCAGACCTGTGCCCAGTAGGGTTTTGAATTTCTCCAAGGATAGTGACTGGACAACCTCTCTAGGCAACCTGTGTCAGTGCTTGGTCACTCTCACAGCAAAAGAGTGTTTTCTTGCGTTCAGGTGGAATTATGTATGGTTTCATTTGTGCCCATGTATCCTGGTTTCGCCTGGGATGGAGCTGTTTTTCTTCTCAATAGGTGGTATAGTGCTGTGCTTTGGAGTTGGTATGAGAATAATGTTGATAACGTACTGAAGTTTTTAGTTATGGCTAAGTAGTTGTAGTGCTTATACTAAGGACTTTTCAGATTCCCATGCTCTGCCAGTGACGAGGTGCACAAGAAGCCGGGAGGGGGCACAGCCAGGACAACTGACCCAGACTGGCCAAAAGGATTTTCCCTACCATATAATATCATGCCCAGTAAATAAACTGGAGTTAGCCAGGGGGCTGGAATTGCTTCTTGGGAACAGGCTATAGATCACTGAGTGGTGAGCAATCGCTGTATTGGGCATCACTTGTTCTTGTACATTCCTTTGTCAGTATAATTCTTATTGTTATCGTTGTTGTTTCCTCCTCTCTTGCTGTCCTGTTAAACTGTTTTTATCTCAAACCACGAGTTTTTTCCAATTCTCTCCCCTGTCCCACTGTGTGGGGGGCAGTGAGTGAGCGGCTGTGTGGTGCTTAATTGCTGGCTGGGGCTAAACCATGACACCATGACACTGTTAAACTTTTTTTTTTTTTGCTGCAAGGATGCCTTGCTGGCTCATCTGCAACTTGCTGGCCACCAGGACCCCAAGGTCCTTTTCTGCAAAGCTACTTTCCGGCCGATTGGCCCCCAGCATGTACTGGTGCCTGGGGTTATTCCTCCCCAGGTGCACCAGTTTATACTTACACTTGTTGAATTTCATGAGGTTCCTGTCAGCCCATTTTTCCAGCCTGTAGAGGTCCCTCTGGATGGCAGCCCTGCCCTCTGGGGTATCAGCCACCCCTCTCAGTTTTTTCTTATCAGCAGACTTGCTAAAGGTGCACTCTCTCCCATTGTCTGGGTCAGTAATGAAGGTATTGAATAGTATTGAGACCTGGGATACACCACTGGTTTGTTGCCTAGTTTCAACAGGAATTAGTGCCATTGATCACAACCTTCTGGACCTGGTTGTTCAGTCAGTTTTTGATCCATCTCAGTGTCCACTTATTTAACTCGTACTTTGTCAGCGTCCCTATGATGATGTTATGGGAGACAGTGTCAAAGGCTTTACTAAAGTAAAGGTAAACAATACACACTGTTCTCACCTCATCCACCAAGCAAATCATCTCAGTATACAAGGCAATGACAGTGATCAAGTATGATTTCCTCATGCCAACTACTCCCAATCACTACCTTGTCCTTAATGTGTTTGAAAATGCTTCCCAGAAGGATTTTCTCCATCACCATCCCAGGGATTGAGGTGAGAATGACTGGCCTGTAGTTCCTTGGATCTTTCTTCTTGAAGATGAGTGGTATTTGCTCTCTTCCAGTCTTCAGGAACCTCTGCCAATTGCCATGGTCATTCTGTTTGGCCCCATGGATTTATGTACATCCAGTTTGTCTAAGTACTCCCTAACCTAGTCCTCCATTAAGGGTAAGTCTTCCTTGCTCCAGTGTTTCCCTCTGATCTCAGGAGCATGGGATTCCTGAAGGCAGGTTTTACTGGTAAAGACTAAGGTGACGGAGGCATCAAGTACTTCGGTCTTTATGTAATTTGTCACCAGTTGGTCTCCTCCATTCGTCAGTTAAGTAAACTGATAATTTTTCATGGTTTTCCAAACTTGACTAGTCTTTCCACAATCTCTCTAAACAAAGAGCGAGCTCATAAGCGCATCGAATTTGTAAGATTAATTATAGTGGTGTTCAAAAGTTTGTAATCCAAACTCAGGTCATATAAATCCTGTTGATCTATTTTGGTTATTTAAAGTTATTGCCTGACTTCCACTTAGTTCTGTAAGATAGATATCTTCTTTGATATGGATTTCTGTTGCTCCTTCTGTAGACAGTTGCAGGCTGTATCTAAAAATTTCCAGTTAAGTCTGCATGTCCTTTCTAGATATGTAATCTTGCAAAGTTTGCTAATAGTATGTCAAACTAAAATCATAGTCAGTATATAGCTCCTTAATGGATCTTTGTTTTCCTGTTATATTCAATGCACTTACTCATCATCCAGTCTATTACCATTCCTTCAAGGACATCATCGTATGTTCTCTTATGACACTTGGTAATGATAAAAGATCATTAATACTTCTTCCCAGTGAAGTCAAAATCTTTTTCATAGTAGTATAAACAATATAAGGCAATGCTGCATTGAAATTGTAGATTTATGGCAGTTTGAAATGAGTGTAGACAGGACTGGAAGTTCAAGACAAAGTCTCTGAGTTAAAAAGACCCTCTGAAGACTGACCTTGATAGATGCTGTGAACAAATAGCTCCTGTTTTAGTTGGATGACTTCCCAGCATGACACACTTAAGCAACAGTTATATTTTCATCTCTCTTTGTAACATGTGACTCTTCAGTCAAAGGCAATCAGTGAGGGGAAACCAAGTGAATTAAATTGGAATGAAAAACCAGAGACAGCTTAATGTTTTGTGCTGGTCACAGATTAACAATTTTCTGTTTCATGGGAGGGAGGAAAGGCCAAAACATTCACACTGGTTTACAGATTGTGCACTCACTTTAAAAGACTTACTGTAATGAAATGGCCTTCTTCTTTCACACTATAAAAAGATTTTCTTGAAGTAAAATACTGGCATAATGTGGAAGTTGTCATTTATTAAATCTGTATGTATTCTGTTGACTTCTTAAAACAAGTCGATAGAAATGGTTCAGCCGGCATTTTTCTTGATGGATCAGGTTGATATATAAATTGATATCAAATTCAAGTATTTAACTCTGTAAGTATGAATTAATAATGTATATAGGAATTTTTAAAGGCTGTAATAGCTACTCTTTGGTGTTTTGTCTCTGAAGAAGTGACATTGCCCCAAATCCAACTTGTAAAAGTGGTGAAAAAAATTCTGCGTATTCCCTGCTAAAAGTGTACTTTAAAATATATACAATGAAAATGAATAAAGATGCAATTTATGTATTTGTAGTATATCAGTAAATAATTTTGCATAGTATTGCATGATTTAGATGTGACATTAAATCTATAATAATACATTGAAATGATACTTACAAGTAGTGAATATTATTTAGGAGTCATAACATTAAAATACTGCACCTGGTGGTTTAATGATGTATTTAATTGTTTGTGTCAAAGGAAATTTTCTTTGGGTTTAGATTATGACTTGCATTTAGGTTATGGTGGCCTCTCATTTGCTCGAAATGTTTAGAATTTTCCAGACCATAGTCGAAGATCTTTCCAGGGTTGTGTTGTTATGTTGTTGGGGTTCTATGAAAAATATGATCTATGAAAAATATGTTCTATGAAAATAGAACAGAGACAAGTCAGGATCCATGGTTCCAGGGTTGTGTTGTTATGTTGTTGGGGTCAGTGAGATGAAAATAGAACAGAGACAAGTCAGAATCCATGGGATGTGTTTTACTGGAGGAATTTTAAAGGCTGAGTGAAATTACCCTTTACCAGAACAAGAGGTGAGTAAGGAAGGAAATATAAATAATTCACAGTCCCTCACCTGAGTGACATTCTCTGTATACTGCTACTTGTAGTGTCCTGTGTGATAAAGATTTTGGTGATCTGTAATATTCTACCTTTTTTTTACATTTAAATTTTGGATGTGTAAAAGTGAAAAGTGCTATTTTTTAATACCGTTTGCTATTACAATAAGGGGGCATGTGGGACACTTTTGTATTTTGCATACAATGAAGTTCTCTGAAGTAGTCCTAAGCAATCACTTAGCATTTCTTTGCTATCAGTACACAATCTAATGATTTTTGACTTGGATAATTCAAAACTACAAAGATTAAGAGTATAACTGATGAGTGGTTTTGCTAAATGTGACCATGTTTACTCTCATTTCTCTTCAGTATGTTGGCAAATTAAGCTGGAAAAACCGTGTGTACTAAAAAAGACTGACTTTATGGAGATAGGAGTTCTGAGTTTCCATTCTATAACTTCTTCAGTGATTCCTGCATTTGTGTATCTGCCTTATTAGTAAAAATATTTTCTGATTTTCATCACCTGTAAATTGGAACCTCTTACTTCACCAAAACCAAATATTTATGAATGGGAGAGAAAACAATTCTTACCATGTGTACAAATGGAAGTAGATTGGTTCTTGTTCTCCAAGCTTCAGTGTTTTCTGTTACAGAAACATCAGTAAAAATAACAAAACTGTAGTACAGGGGAGTCTGGCCAATAACCAGTTATTACTTCGATGAATATATGAACTTACTAATTATTTTTGAGGGAGAAGTTGCAGAAAGGCTAAAACTGGTTGTTCCCATTCCTTTTACTCTCTAACGTTTCCCATTTTTTAGCAGCCCTGGGAGGCCCTGCCAGCTGGAGGGGCACACCCTCAATTCCCAACCTGCTCCCAACAGCTTTAGCTTTTATATGCAAAATACCAGGTGCTTCTGTGTGACCTAAGGTGTTAATCATGCTTAGCCCATATACATAACTTGTATATGTGATCTGGTTCGTATTGTCAGTGTATTTGTAACAAATAGCTGGATTTCCATGTCCAGAGAAACTAGTTAAGCAAGAAAAATGTATTGAAAACATGTTATTAAAATAAACCCATTCAATTTTGGAGAGTATATATTTTAAATAAATGTATATTAAAATGAAATTACAGTTATGTATAATAAATAGCCATTACAGTTTAAACTTGAGCATATATTTGATAGCTCTACTAATTTATGCCAGTCAGGTGTTTTCTTCTTGAAAAATGATAGCTTTTATAGAAATAAAACTAAAAAGAAGCAAGAGGAAAAAAATTTTTTTTTTTAATCAGCCACATAGCAGCCTTCTGAAAATTATCTTCTAAGTGAATAATAAAACCCAGCTAATATAGCAAGAACAAAACAACAGCTTTGGCTGGTAATACATCTTTTTGCATATGCAGAATAGTCTTGTATAAGATCTAAGTATTTATTTATAATGGTTTTGTACCCTAACTTCCTCTCGTATGCTTCTTTCGTGGGATATGGACCTAATAATTTTTGTATTAGTTTACTACAACAGATTATTCTTTAATTCTGACACACAGTGAAACTATAGTTTTAAATATTATGAGTAACATAAATGCCACCATATACATCATATACCTCTGTCCCAGGAATGGTTTGCACCTTTCTTTCTTGTGATTAATTTGTACTCCACTTTTGTACTTATTTATGCAAGTTATAATTAATGACACAGAAATGAAGGATGTTTGTCATCCCAAACTGTGAAGAAAACTGTGAGCACATACTTCTCTCTCACTTTTTTCAAAAATGTCTTACTTTTTAGCCTTCAGTCTTCTATCTTGTCATCTAATTTATAATCTGAGAGGCAGTGTTTCATTTCATTATTTTTCTTATATTTTTCCAAGTCATGGAAAAAAAAATTCATAATTTTGTTGCTTGGTTTGACAGTTGTAATCCACCCTGAGAGTTCTTTCTCCAGTCTATGGAACAGCAAAAGAAGCCAAGCCTAATTAGCCCAGAGTGCCTTTATTTCATCTCATTAGGCATTGAATGTTTTTCTAGTCCTTTTCATCAAGGTGGTTGGATAACATTTAAACTATTTTACTTTGCAACCTAGACAAAAGATTTGTTTCCATTCTCTTCAGATTTTGGTGGCCAGTGAGAACTTCAAGTTTTGAAGCCTTTGTTCAAAGGCTAGCAGAAAATGGGCTGTAGTTTGAAGCTAATAGTTTTGGATTTCCAGGATGACACAAACTTAGCGAGAGGTATCTCTCTTGTTAAAGAGCTGCCTTTGTGATAGTTAAATCCAGTGAGATTACTTTCTTCTGTAACAGCTCCAGAATGAGATTTTTTTTAATCCAGAACAGGCAGAAGTCTGTGCGTTTTTTTTAATATTAAGTAGGTTTTTCTTTCCTGTCTTCCATGGTATTTCTGACCATACTCATTTAGTTTCAAGCCCTACCTTTCCCCCCCCCCCACTGTGTAATCATGTTTCAGTTAATGTAGATGCTCTGTGTGGGAGCAGTCATGTAGGGTGTATTTGCATTGCATGTCTGGTCTGTGCTAGCAACCCACTGCTTTTCCAGTTTTGGTCTATGAGACTCGCTGGATGGATACTCATGCAGTTCCAAGAGTAGCTTGAGCTTGAACAATCCTTGCGTAGTTACAGTTGCTAAGATATGTCTGCACAGACCTCATACATCTATCAAAATCTTCACGGCAGAGTTGGCATTACACAGCTTCTCTCACCCCAGTAAGTTACAGTCATTCCACCATTGTGGCACAGAGCAAGGACCTTAAGCTTTCTTCATGTGGGTTAGGTGTGACTATATGCTCAAAGGGGATTTCAGGCTACAAACAAGGCTGTGACATCGCCTGGGCTTGAGGCATTAATAATGTGGATGGTCAATGAGACATCATAAAAGCAAGTTCAATTAACTTTGTGAAGTAAGTTGCAGCTCTGTCATCAGACAGTTGAGTTCTCTTATGTGTAACTCTCATTGAAATTGATGTTAAATGTGCAAATTGGGCTGACAGCTGGGTGTTCCAGCGGAACAAATGAAAGGTTTCTTGGAATTCAGGTCTGCTTTAGCAGCTTTGGCTGCTAAAAACAACATCTAATGATACTAATATTTAAACAGTCATGGCTTTGAATAGTCATTGAAATACTTCCACCCATCCTCTTGGTGATGTGTTTATGAACCAGCTGTGTAGCATACTGTTTTGCTTTCATACTCAGCAGTCATCCTTACTACACTCCCACAGCCCCTTAATCACTTCTGCTTTATTCCTGTTATTTTCTCCTTCATGTGACTTACATTTTTCTACCTGTACCTTTTGAAAGAAGAAAGCTCGTACTTTGCTTCTTCACCAGAAATGATCTCTGCCACCTGTTTCAATACCCTGGGCAATTATCCATAAGATCATTTCACAAATTAAAGGAAGGAATTCTGAATTACTGTTACCTCCTTATTCCACAAGATCTTTGGAATGGATGCAAAAGTGTGCAGAACAGAAAAAGCACAGTTTTAGATGCCGTAGGCTGTTTGAGGCACAGGCAGAGAGCTGGCAGATCTGACCAGGAATGATCCACACCTTTGTGGACTGGGGTAAATTAACTCCAGCATCTAACATTCATTTAGGCAACTGAATCCCAATAGTTGTATTGTAAATGATGTGACAGCTTTTTATTGCAGTAATGTTGTTAACTTTCATCAAGCCAAACTAATCAAAATTGGATTTATTCCTTCAGAAAAAAAAAAAAAATTAAAAAGACGTATCTCATCACACATTTTGGTACTTTGTAGTCTGTCTTTGTTCACTGTTCTAAAACCTGAAATTTATTTAATTCTGCATGCTTTCTTCTGTGAACTACCTGTATTCTGTATTACATTTCTAGTTAAGTATAATTTTGTCATTGTCTCTGTGTTAGTGTAGTAAGGCACTACATTTGACTTTTAACCATAAAACTTAACAGACTATGCTGGGATTTTCTGGAAAATGATTTTATGGTCCTCAGTCTACTGAAATAGCATCCTGGGTTTTTTTAATCCTTGTAGGAAATTTGATGAAGTGAAACTAATTGTACTTCTTGGTGACACAAGTATCGGGCTCAGGAGGACAAACCTTAGAGGTCTTTGGCCAATGTGCAGAATTTGCATAACAGGTTTACTATTACAGCAGAACTGTGAGCAGCAGAAATAAAAGGAAGTTATGCCTCTCCTTTGGTTCCTTTGGCATCTACAGGTTGAAGATGAAAGAATTTTAAAATATAAACTATACCTTTTGTATGAATCAGAAATATGACCAATAGCATTTTGCTGTCACATTCACATAGGGGTATGCTTTAGCGTGGCGTATGTTATCACTGTGTCTTGAAAGAGAAAACCACCCTTTTCAAGAACAGTACTGAATGCATGCTTAACTTCAAGCGAGACTGAGAGCAAGTATGCATCAATTTAAATAGGAATGCTTTCCAAAACAAAATTATACACTAGATGGCCAACAATTGCTAAGTTGTAATTTTATTTTTAAAGCAAATGTAATACTGGCAGTCTTGAGGTTGCTGGATTACAGTAATGACTGGTATTTATATCTGGTTCATTAGCATGCAAGTGAAAAATTTCATGTGACAAAACTCCATTTGGCTAATGAACCACCTTTTAATTAGACCTTGAATTTTCAAAAGAATACAGCTTATTTTTTTCCCCTCAGTAATGTAATATAACTGCATGGAACAGTTGCAAAAATGAATTGAATGGCAGAAATATTTTCAAGTGAATTAAGCAGACTGCTTTTTAGGTGCTTAGACATCTAAGGCTTTGCTTTGCTCTGCCAGACCTGACTGAGGCCAATAAAAAGGGCCAGGTTACATAATGAAGAGTGTTTTCTTCTGTTTTATAATAGAACTCTTTGGGTTTGAGAAAGCCTTGATAAAGCTAAAATACTTCTGGTGGTATACGGTGGTATATACAGTTATTTTGATGTGCAAATGTTATTGAACATGCATGTAGTATCTTGCGGATGATCCACAATCAGCCATACACTAAGCCTGAAAAAAAGTCTTTCCAAAAAAGCACTTTAAAAAAAAATAAAAAGCTGTCCCTAAAATTGACTGGTTTTAATATGTAGGTGTGTCAGAGTTGAGACTGTGAAATGTTGCTTGCTGTTTCAGCAGATACTTGTTAAAATATGAATAAATACAGACTGCTTTAAAAAGAAATTTAGGCGGTAACTATTGATGTAAAGTTCTAGCTTTTTTTTGCATAATTTCTGATCATTAGTTTTAAGATTGCTGTAATTAGCCAGTGCTTTACTGAATCTTACTGTAAAACACAGGAAATGAGAGATGTTGAGAGGTAGCTATTCTAGTGTAACGTGTTCCTTCATGTTTCTGAAACCTCCTCCATTGTACTGTTCTCCTTTCATTCCCCTCTTTTTCACTACACCAATGGTTCCTCCAGTCCTAATCAGTCTTCATCACTAACCATAAAATCAATGTTGCTGTGCCTGAGGATGCATATCCCGATAGCTGACCTGACCTCTCTGAGGGGCAGGCATACTGCTCCAGCCGATGAATCATGCTATTTGGGGAGAAGTGCCATGAAGGACTGGAGAAAGCACTTACTGAGCACTAGAAAGGCAAATGAAATTCAAGGAAATAAATATGAAGCTATGCACAAAACCCTATTTTACTTGATATGTAAAATGAAGCTGACTGTTACCTTTCAGGAATGAGATCTTTGAGTCATGTAAGATAGTTCCATGTAAATATTTGTTGAAAAATCAATAGCTTTCAAAAAAGGCAAATTGAATATTGGAAATTTTAGAAAAGAAATAAAACCCCAAACATTATGCCACTTCACAAGATCTACTGCTCTCAAGCTTCAAATATCTTGAAGTTCTCATTTCTTTGTCTCAAAAAGTATGAGGTAAAACTGGGTCATGTTCAGGGAAGCACAAGAGGATGTTTTAAAGCACAAAAGAAATTGTCATGTGAGGAGTAACAAAATAGTCTCTTCAGCCTGAGGAAAAAAAAAAAAGATAACTGACAAAATATATGATAGAGACTGTAAAACTGAGTGGCTGGAGAGGTTGTATAAGGCTGGATATCTTGCTCTCTTTCCAGTACACCAACAGAAGTGCACTGAAGCATGTTTGCAGGAGCCAGGTTCAGAAGAAACAAAAGGACATAGTCCTTCATGCAGTGTGTAGCTGAGCTGTGGAACTCCTTGCCAAAGGATACTGCAGAGCCCAACATTTATATCAGCGTAAGGGACACTAGGAGTAGAAGTCTGCTGAGGGTTACTGAACAGCTTGCACAAAAACAGGTGTCTGAGTTGTACGTGGTGGGAGGACAGGAGAGTACATGGAGGAAGTATCATATGTGCTTGCATGTTCTTACACACTTCCTTAGGTATAGGTTAGATGTAGGATACTGAGCTAGTCAGACATTAGGCTCTTATGTTCTTTTTCTTGCCTTTTTTTTTCTCTGATATTGAAAAAAAAAAACAGCATTCCCAGTTAATAACACTGCTTACATTAATGTTATCCACGGTCTTGCTGCAAGTGATCTAGTACTGTTTATGAATGTTTTGCAGTGTGTCCTTAATCTGAAAAGAATTCTGTTTCTCAGAAAGGCAATCAGTTCCCAGAAAGGCTGTTAGGGATAAAATAAATATTGCTGGACAAATTATTTTGGGGAAATATTTAATTCTGTTTAGTATTTCTTTTTATAGTTTTGTAGCTGATCCTTGGGAGAAAGGAGAGGGAAAAGCTGAGGCAGTATAGTTTACTGTACTGAACATTTACTCACATTTACTGCTGAACTTTTTACTTTAAGTTGTTCTTCATTGGACAGTCAATATATAGAATATAGTATCAGTAGAATATAATATCAGTAGAATTATATATAGCATATAATATCTATATAAATATAGATATATAATATCAGTCAATATATAGAACTGAAAACTTTTCCTTGCTGAGAATCAACACTTATTTTTGAGGAACTATGTATACCTTTCTCCTCATATAGGTCAGAAATAGTTTATAATTGTTTTCTGAAGTTTTTATTCATACTAATGAACAGATGATCTCTCTTTTTAATGCCTGGCTAGCTGATCATGTTTCATCTACAGTGGACTTGAGACTTGAGTCTAGAAAAGGTCTGATATTACAATACAGACATGTATGCAGGTAAGAATTTCAATCCTGTGGCAGGTCCTAGGTCATGTAGAAATAAAGGAAGGAAACATTGGCTTTCCTACATGGTGCTTTGGTCTGGAATTACCTTATTTTACATAATTTTGTTAGTTTTTGTTCCAGTTAATAAGCTATGATACGTGATATCATATTACACCCACCTACTCCCTGAGTTCTGTACAAATATGATTTAGCTTGCAGGAGGCAAATACAATTAATGCTATAGTCTGGATATTTAATATAGGACTTCTCCACTGCTCCAATTTTAACAAGAAATTGTGAAGAATGGGACTGCTAAGACATATGTTGAGCCAGGATTGAAGCTCTTGAAGGTTTGTTTACTTTGGGTGAATATATGTGATTGCTGTATCTTGGTACTCCATCAATATTAACCTGATAGGTCAGTAATATGCACCAAAATGTTGATGGTAGAATGAATATCGTAACTGTACAGCATCTTGTCTGAATGCAGAATTTTCAGTAGGCAACCATTTTTAACAGTTGAAGAGAAACCACTCATGGATGCCACTATAAATTAATCTTGAGCTCACAGATGTTATTCATGTAGAGTATGTCTCACTACATTTTTACCAGAAAAACTAAGATGCCAGGAAAAGCTTAAATGTAAAGAAAATAGTTTGAACCTTAATTTATTCAAAGAAAGCTAAAATATTCTAAGCAATCTATTATCACTTCCACACCCCTGTGTTTTCACAAGGGAAGGTATATAAATAGGTGGTATAATTTATTTTCAGATTTAGTGTTGACCTCTAGTTTCCTGTGAAATCTATGAAAGCAGGGAATATTCAACAGCTGTGAAAATGGAAAAAAAAAAATGTCCAGTGGTTGTGTGTAATTATCAGGTCAGAAATGGTACCAAAGAAAAAAAAAATAAAGAAATTAATTATTTTTCTGGAAAATAATTGAGAAAGAAGACAGCTTATGGATTGTTAACTGCTTCATTGTCGCACATTTAATACAGCCAGCTCACGATTAGCTGAGGCAAGTGGGACTTTGGAATGCCTTAGATAAAGTAAAAGCATGGATAATAATAAAATACTGTAAAATAGGCCATTCAGTATTACCGTTTAAGTTTAGCAGAAAGAAGAACGCAAAGCGATGTCAGTGGCACAGCTCAGATTCTCGTATAAGTGCTGACTAGACCTGAGAAGACCATGTCTCGGTGCTCTGTGAATATGGCTATACTGCTTTCCTGACGTTTTGGACAAATTGAAGCCCGTTTGTGAATCATGGTGTTCCACAGTAAAGATAATCCATGTGTTTAACTGAGAGTTTACTGCAAGTGTATCTAAAAATTGCATCCTGTCCTGAAGTTTTTTCATTGGTGATGGGACTTGAACATATACAAACACTCAATTCAGAGGATTTGCAGGATCGGTGATCAGTTCCCTTTGCTTGGTCAACCAGTTTTCCTAAGACTGCAAAAGTTCGTATAGTTCTATCTGTGCCTGTAAGTTTATTTTGATAGATTTTGAAACATCACAGTGATAAGATTTGGTTGGTAAAATCGTAGCATGGCTTTGGAGTTTCCGTAGGCTCATGATGCACTAAAAAGCCATTCAGAGATGCCTGCATTAAAAAAGTCAGGTGAATCTTTTGAAGGTTTGTGTGATGCTGGCCAACTTGGGTCCCTCATGACTCATTCAGTAGTGACACTGGGTGTACTGATGCCAGGCTTACAAGGGTGTGAACCAAAGTCATCTCTCTCTTACAGCCCTCATGCTGAGATGTCACTACTGAGTATCTGACCATTACAGAGAGGTGTTCAATGCTTGCTTTTTCTGTTCCTGCCTTGGTTAAGCAGAAAAAGTAGGTATCAGTTGTCACAGGACATGTGAAATAGCATAGCTGTAGATCTTTGGGAGGTGAATTATCAAATAATTTTAGGTGTCAAACTGCCTTGTTTGCTTCTTTTATAATTCGATGTAAATATTAATGTGGCTGCTTTTGCAGAATAAGATGGAGATTCCTCGATGACTCTGAACTGTGTGATCCTACAGTTACAGATACGCATTTTTACTAGTCTTGAATGCAATTTTTCATTTATTAATTTATTACATTTCAACTTATCTTAAGTGATAATTGACAGACTTCTTGTCGTTCCACTTGCATGCATTCAGTACTCGCATGGTTAAATGTGCTGATGGGCAAATTCTTAATATCACGATTATTTTTTGTTGCTTACATCCTAAGGATCCTGCCCTCCCAGATAAGTCCAGCTGTTTAAGCTGTTTGATCACATACATTGCCAAGAAAATCTTTCTGAGTGGTACTTGTGGTAGTTACAGTACACTAAAATCTTCTTAATTGGAATCCTTCCACAGTCTGTTTCTTCTCCTGAATCTCCATCACCTTTCTTTCTCACTGTCTTTTGTCTTGTAGCTCGCTCTCTCCCTCTTCCTCTCACCTTAATCCTTGATCCTAGGCAACTTTCAGCCAACTCCTCCATGTATTACTTTCTCTGTGTAGTCTCTCTGTTTGGCATTTTGACTGGCTCAAACACCGTCACTGCCCCATTTCTTTCTGCCTTCTGTTCACTCACATATCTCACTCCTTGTACCTCAGATATTTTGAGAAGTTTCAGTGTTCATTTTGAGACAAAAAATTAAATTTCCCCATTAAAAATAGATTATTCTTCTCGGTCTCTTTCAGTCAGTAGCTGAAAGCTGACCTGCATTATGTTGTTTGAAGTATGTTGCCTCTTGCTTTTTTAAAACTGTTAATTCTTGTGTACTGTGTTATTTTGTTTGTTTGGCATTAATCGCACTGCTAAGCACAAAATTGCAGTTGATTCTGTATGTTAAATTTTTCCACGTATGAGTCTGGCACAGCTGTATGTGCGAAGTTGCAGGATTAGGACATACAAAGACACATTGAAAAAGAAAAAAGAAAAACAATAATGCTTAAATCCGGCAAAAAGAAATTCACCAACCTTTTTCCTTGATTTGGCAGTTCCTATGTCAATATTTTGTTTTAATACTGAACAGAAACATTTCATTATTAATTCTATATCTTCATTGGACAACATCTGTTACCACTTTCCTGGAAAACATCAAGCTAAAATGCACTACATTTAGTACTTTTTCATTTCTTCTAGATTATTCTGTATTAATCATTGCTTATGAGAGTATATACTGAGGGCCATAAATTTAACTTAATAGATACCATTCCTGCAGATGTGAATTTATGACTGTCTGTAGTAGGGATAGGACAGGCTACACATTGGGTGAAGGCATGGAAGATGATATTTTGTTATTTAGTAAGTATTAAGTATTGTTATAGACTACAATTAGAGTTGTTACTACTGCCTGTCACTTATGCTTTCAGTTCTTATTAATTCATTAAACTTAATAATTTTTGATAAAATTATACATTTTGTGTGCTTGTCTTAAATTGAAGTTTTTAAAATGTCAGGTGAAATTGTTTACCTGCTTGTGAGAAACAGGTTGAAGAAAAATGTTGTTTTACAACAAAAAAAAAAAGTTATATTAAAATATTTGAAGGAAACTATTAAATTTTTCTGGCAGATAATTTTTGTTGGGAATATATTTTTATCTTTCCATCAAATGTGGCTAAGTAACAGGACTTCTAAAAGAAAAATCATTTGCACATGTCGTTGAGTCTTATTCTTAGAATTTTTTTCAAAATACTATGTCTTCAGGGGCCATGCTCCATTCAGCCTGCACTGTTTCTTCCCATCACCACAGCCCTAGGCAGTGTACAAGAAGCTGTGACCTTTCTTGGAACGAAAGAGAGGAGCTGGAGTAGAAGTCAGGAGAGGTAATCAAGAAGAGGAGACAGTGCTCAAGCTCATTCTTGAATTAACGGTTTGGCAACTAACTCCCAGAGGATAGACAGACACCACGTAACATGCAGAAATATCCAACTCCTGTGGGGTTCAGCTGGTGCACCTGCATGACATAGTCCAGAATCGGGAAGAGATACTAATTTATGTCTGAAACTAGTATAGCTTTATACTATAGGTATGTACTATATGTACAGCTACGCAGGGCTTGTGCAGTGCAGGCCTGCATTAAATTGTGGTACTACCAGTACAATTTATTGGTATTGGTAGATTAGTAGTTTTGATGCCACTGTCTCAGACATCCTTTCAGCTGGATGTAGAAAAGTAGTGTAACAAAATTTTTGTGGGACCTTACAGAAGATAACGATCTCACAAGTCTTTATGTAATTGGATTCTTGAAGTTGATTCTGCCCATTTACAGCATGTTGTCAGTCTTACTCAAGATAATGCGTATGTTAAAGCAGTCTGGCCAGCACTGCTAATGAGGTTATAGAGGACAAGAGGCACCAGCTGTCAACTTCTCACTACATCTCTTGGGTTCTTCTAGACTGATGACAAAACCAGGTACTTATCCTCTAAGGATAATCTTTTTTTTTTTCTTTTTTTTACTCCTAAGTATCAACAGGTAGTATGTCGTGATCCTTTCGCCACAAAACCTTGTGTATTTTGTCTCTCATGGATGTTAAGCAAGGTTGTGGCCCATTGTCTTTGATTCCTGACTTTCAGTATCTTTCAGGCTATGTGTGTCTTCCTGTTGAGTAAGAGGCAAACGAAATGTCACATGCAAGGCAGCGTTATTCCATGAGGAGGAGGAGGAACAGCACAGGCCATGTGCTGTAACTCTCTTGCTGTCCTCCTCGTATTATCAGGGTGCAGTTTTCCACTGATGAATCATATGCACCATGGTCTAGATATAAATAACATATTGGGTGTTAATTAGTTTTGTTGCTGTCAGTAGTTTCCCTCGTTATCTATACAGGCTATTCTTTTAATTGTTGCTTCTGGTGCTTTTGGACATTTCTATCCATACTTCATTAATTCCAATCTTAATACTTGTACTAAAAATCTTGATATAATAACATTTGTGCAGTGTAGAAGTGACCTAAGTGACTTCTGCAAATAGATTCATCAATGTTAGAGGTTATTTTAGCAGTTTTCAACATTTTTAAGTGTATTGTAAAAGATGTAGATTATTTAAATTTTATTTGATTACGTCTGTCATGCTTTTTCAGTTACCTAATGCCCAAACCAAATCTTGTCTTGTGGAGACTTTGTCTTTCTGATGCCCAACAGAAGAGTGATAGCCAGTGGGTAAGGGGAAATATTCTAAAAAGCACATGACTTAGTGTTTATAGTACTTTTCTCATTAAATAGCTTATTAAATTTACTTAACCTGCTGACGTGGTCAAGGACTCTTGTAGCCTCTATTCTTAGCTTGCTGCCTAAAACATGATAGCTTTCAGCTGTGTAGCTTTTTGCCTGGATTTTTTTTATACTATTTTATTTTCCTTATTGCACTAGCTACAGGTTTCTATTCTTTTCAAAGACTATTGCACGCAAGGTCAAACCTTGCTAAAGAAACTAAGGAATGAAGAATTTAAACATCGGTCTCCTCCTCCACATTCTTTTAGCTCACTGGCTGAGGCCACAGCTCAGAAACCCAGTTGTAAAAAGACATGGTGAAACACTCCCCAAGTAGTAGACAGCAATTATGCTATTAGGAATGCTTCAGTTTTGGTAGTTGCTTTGAGTGTAATCTGTAACAAATATGGTATGTACTATGATTGTATAGAAATTACTTCGGGTAATGAAAGAAACAGTTGTAAACTAGTTTTGGAAAATGATCATCTATTTTGGAACCCCGCAAGACATTTAGCATATGCTTAATACCAAAAGCATAGATGAATTGTCAGATAGTTCAAAGCCTTGTGTAGTATGTAATTTTTCCATGTCCACAAATTGCTAACTTGGGAAATGTTGCATAATTAACATATGCTGATTGGATATTTAACTAGATTACTTTGGGTATTCTCCCAAGATGGAAGTTACTATAAGCACTGAAAATCTCTGGCATTAAAAATGAGCCTTTTGCTAACTGTTCCTGGCATTGCAGCTCAGAACCTTGGCCTGAATATTGTGGGGTTTGGCTGTGGACACGTGAAACTCTTTTGGGAATAGTAAGAGGTTCAGAATTTGCACTGAAATGCCAACTGCTTCCTCTTGGGGGTTTTTTCCTATCTTGGTTTCTTTGCTTGTAATGCCAGTTGTCAACATTTGGGGAGCATTCTGCTTGCATCTGAAAGCAAGATTTGGCTGGAAAGTGACAAGGCAGGTCCTGCTCGTTATTTGCTCAGTGTAACTAAACTTGTTGAATTTGAGTACGTGCTAAAGCAGTGTGCTGAATGGGGTCAAACTACTCAATAGCTTGCAGGACTGTATCCTCATTCAGCAAATATATTCTATACTTGTTACTAGAGTTCCTGTCCCTAAGGTTTCTTGAGCACTTGTTGGATGATTGCACAGCACTGAAACTTGAATATGGTTCTGTCATTTTTCTGCTCATGATCTTGCTTTTTTTTTTTTTTTTCCCCCTAATCCAAATTGTGCTAGTTCTTTTACACTGAGTTAGTAATAAGTATTCTCATTTTTGCTATCAGGGTTTGCTCTGTTAGAAGTTGGGTTTTTTTTGTCTAGAACAAATAGATTGATGTGGAGGAAAAAAAGCAGTATAATGTATATGAATTACTGTAAATGTAAACCCTTACTAAAACAAAAAAATATAAATCTAATTAAATGTCAACAGTCTAAATGGAAAGTTATTTCAATACAAAACCATGACATTTATATAAGTAATTTATAGGATTTGACAGAAGTTGCCAATCTTTCTTAGGATTGTGACCATTCTGAAGCGTTATTTTAAAAGCTTTGAGTTGTATCACATGCTCTTCCACTTGATACAGTGCATTGACAAGTTGCATAAATGTTTTTCACAAGAAAATAAATACTTTGGATTTCTTTCACATTCCTATGTTTAGTGGTTGTACACTCAAATTTTCCAGGCCAGAGAGCTTTATCTTCACTATTTTTTTTTCTTGTTCTTTTTTAAATGTTAAAGGTTCATATCGAGGTTATCTACAGTTATCCCCTCCTGTGGGAAGATATCCTATGTTGAGTTCTCACTTCAGAATAACGCACTAATCTTTATTTGCTAGCTAGAGAGGGAGATATTAATTTTGCGTGGTAATAGATTTCTCTGTTGTTAATTGGATGGATTTGAAGCCATTTAAACATTTGTCTCCATTATTAGCAGTACTAAATTGTATTTACTGCTTGCTGGGAGAAATAGGGCACAGCCAGAAGACAATAAATTGTTCACCATTTTGGATATTGATATTCCAGGAGCTTCTAGCTTTCTGAACATTACAAGGACCCCAATCCTCAACTGCAGGGTGTTTCTGCTCCAGGGCTTTGTTCCTACAGTCGCTGCCTTCAGGGATTTCATTTAACAATCGTGCTCAGTACTGTGCCATTCAAACTTCTATGTTAGAGCAATATAGCAAGTAGCAGGCCTAACATTTGCTTTTTAAAATGCACAATTTGTCTCATGCAAAAAAAAAAAAAATTCCTTAAATGAACTGTGTAAACATAGGCAATCTTCAGCAAGGATTTTGCTAAACTGCTTATAGTACAAATCACCTCATACTCCAATACAGATTAAACAGAAATATAGGAAATGGTGGGAAAGATGACAAAAAGTCACATATGTCTTTATGCCCAAAGACAGCATTTAGCATCTTTTTCCAGTTTCTCTAGTCTTGCACTTAACTACAGATTTTCTTAATGTTAAGGGGGTTTATTAGTCTACGTAGTGCACAGTGTTAATTTTTCTGTGCAGAAAGCTACATACTGCTTTACACGTGGCTTTGGTGGAGCCACACCCGACCGTCCTTAAGACAAAGGCAGCAGATGGAGGCTCCATGAGAAGCAGAGGATTCCCCACTCTCTTGCCACTGGGCGGAAGGAGGGGACGTAAGAGACAAGGGGGAATGGAAACAGGTCCTTGCTCTGGGCGGCAGGCGAATCCCCTCCCGGCCTCCCTCACTGTCCCAGCTGCCCTTACATGACCGATATGGGGCTCTGGAACTTGAGGGACAGGCAAATGAGGGTATAGATGAAAGTCCATTCAGGGGGTTGCCTAGGGTGAGTCAGTCACCCCCACACATTACAACTTCCTCCGTTAAGAAAAAAAGGAGGGTAATTGTCGTAGGCGATTCCCTTCTGAGGGGAACAGAGGGCCCAATATGCCGACCAGACCCAACCCACAGGGAGGTCTGCTGCCTCCCTGGGGCCAGAGTGAGAGATGTCACCAGGAAACTCCCTGATCCGGTACATCCCACCGATTACTACCCGCTGTTAGTTATGCAGGTTGGCAACGACGAGGTTGAGCAAGGAAGTCTAAAAGCGATTAAAAGGGACTTCAGAGTGCTGGGGCAACGGGTTGAAAGATCAGGAGCACAGGTATTGGTTTTGTCAATCCTTTCAGTGGCAGGGAGGAACACTGAAAGGAGCAGGAAAACACAGCTGGTTAACACATGGCTCAGAGGCTGGTGCCATTAGCGGAATTTTGGGTTTTTTTGACCACGGGGCGGTTTACACGGCACTGGGCCTGCTGGCAGCAGATGGAGTTCAACTATCTCCAAGGTGGAAAAGGATCCTCGCTTATGAGTTGGCAGGCCTCACTGAGAGGGCTTTACACTAGATTTGAAGGGGGAAGGGGATAAAACCAGGCTCACTAGAGATGAGCCTAGGGCTGGCGTGCTGATGTTGGGGGCAAAATCAGGTCAAGTGCATCTACACCAAAGCATGCAGCATAGGCGCAGCATGACAGCTATGACTTAGTTGCCATCACAGAAACATGGTGGGATGACTCTCATGACTGGAGTGCTGCAATAGAGGGCTATAAGCTCTTGAGAAGGGATAGGCAGGGAAGGAGAGGTGGTGGGGTGGCTCTGTATGTTACGTAGTGTTTTGATTGTATAGACATCAACTGATTGTGATGATAAGGTCAACTGCTTATGGGTAAGGATGAGGGGGAAGGCAGACAAGGCATATATCCTGCTGGGTGCCTGTTATAGACCACCCAGCCAGGATGAAGGGGCAGATGAAGCATTCTACAAGTGACTGGCAGAAGTCTCACAGTTGCTAGCCCTTGTTCTTGTGGGGGACTTCAACTTACCAGATGTCTGCTGGAAATATAACACAGCAGAGAGGAAACAGTCTAGGAAGTTCCTGGAGTGTGTGGAGGATAACTTCCTGACACAGCTGGTAAGTGAGCCTACCAGGGGAGGTGCCTTGCTTGACCTGCTGTTTACAAACAGAGAAGGACTGGTGGGAGATGTGGTGGTCGGAGGCTGCCTTGTGCTTAGCGACCATGAAATGATAGAATTCTCGATTGTTGGTGAAGTAAGGAGGGGATTCAGCAAAACCACTACCATGGACTTACGGAGGGTAGACTTTGGTCTGTTCATGATACTGGCTGAGACAGTCCTGAAGGGCAAAGGGGTCCAGGAAGGCTGGACATTCTTCAAGAAGGAGATCTTAAAGGCACAGGAGCAGGCAGTCCCCATGTGCCGTAAGATGAGCAGGTGGGGAAGACGACTGGCCTGGCTGAACAGGGAGCTTTTGCTGGGACTCAGGGGGAAAAAAGGATAGTTTATCACCTTTGGAAAAAGGGGAAGGCAACTCATGAAGAGTACAAGAATCTCATTAGGTCATGCAGAGAGAAAATTAGAAAGGCAAAACCCCAACTAGAACTCAGTGTGGCCACAGTCATAAGGGATAACAAAAAATGTTTTTACAAATAGAGTAACAACAAAAAG
>NW_010523869.1:109548-109837 GCF_000687285.1 Phaethon lepturus | reverse complement strand
ACTTAATGCCACCTTTGCCTCAGGCTTTAATAGCCAGACCAGGTATCCTCAGGGCATTCAGCCCCCTGAGCTGGAAGACAGGGATGGAGAGCAGAATAAACTCCCCATAATCCAGGAGGAAGCAGTTAAGGACCTGCTACAGCACCTGGATACCCACAAGTCTATGAGGCCTTATGGGATCCACCCAAGAGAGCGGAGGGAGCTGGCGGAGGAGCTTGCCAAGCCTCTCTCCATCGTTTATCAGCAGTCCTGGTTAACAGGGGAGGTCCCAGAAGACTGGAGGCTTGCC
>NW_010523869.1:96016-109498 GCF_000687285.1 Phaethon lepturus | reverse complement strand
GTCAGCCTGACCTTGGTACCAGGGAAGATTATGGAGCGGTTCATCCTGAAGACACTCACAGGGCATGTGCAGGACAACCCAAAGGATCAGGCCCAGTCAGCATAGGTTCATGAAAGGCAGGTTCTGCTTGACCAGCCTGGTCTCCTTCTACGGCCAGGTGATCTGCCTGATGGATGAGGGAAAGGCTGTGGATGTTGTCTACCTGGACTTTAGTAAAGCCTTCGACAGCGTCTCCCACAGCAATCTCCTGGAGATTGCTTGTGGCTTAGACAGGGTTACTCTTCGCTTGGTAAAGAACTGGCTGGATGGCCAAGCCCAGAGAATGGTGGTGAATGGAGTTAAATCCAGTTGGCAGCAGTCACAAGTGATGTTCCCCAGGGCTCAGTTTTCGGCCTGGTCTTGTTTAATATCTTTATCTATGATCTGGATGAGGGGATTGAGTGCTCCCTCAGTAAGCGGGCAAATGACACCGAGCTGGGAGGGCGTGTTGATCTGCTGGAGGGTAGGAAGGCTTTGCAGAAGGATCTGGACAGGCTGGGTCAAATGGGCTGAGGTCAACCGTATGAGGTTTAGTAAGGCCAACTGCTCGGTCCTGCACTTGGGTCACAGCAACCCAATAAAACGCTACAGGCTTGGGGAAGAGTGGCTGGGGGGGGGGCTGGCTGGAGAGCTGCCTGGCGGAAAAGGACCTGGGGGTGCTGGTTGACAGCCAGCTGAACATGACCCAGCAGTGTGCGCAGGTGGCCAAGAAGGCCAACAGCATCCTGGCCTGTATCAGAAATACTGTGGCAAGCAGGAGTAGGAAAGTGATCATGCCCCTGTACTCGGCACTGGTGAGGCTACACCTTGAATCCTGTGTTCAGTTTTGGGCCCCTCACTACAAGAAGGATGTTGAGTTGCTGGAGTGTGTCCAAAGAAGGGCAATGAAGCTGGTGAGGGGTCTGGAGCACAAGTCTTATGAGGAGCAGCTGATGGAACTGGGGTTGTTTAGTCTGGAGAAGAGACCTTATTGCCCTCTACAGTTACCTGAAAGGAGGTTGTAGTGAGGTGGTTGTTGGTCTTTTCTCCCAAGGAACTAGTGATAGGACAAGAGGAAATGGCCTCAAGTTGTACCAGGGGAGCTTTAGACTAGATACTAGGAAAAATGTCTTTACTGAGGGAGTGGTCAAACATTGGAACAGGCTGCCCATGGAGGTGGTAGAGTCACCGTCACTGGAAGTGTTCAAAAAATGTGTAGATGTGGCACTTCAGGACATGGTTTAGTGGGCATGGTGGTGTTGGGTTGGTGGTTGGACTTGATGACCTTAAAGGTCTTTTCCAACCTTAATGATTCTGTGATTCTGTGTCATTCTATCCAATACAATAGAAAGAACTGTATTGATACTAAGACTTCTCTTTAGTCTCCTCTCAAGTCTCTAGCAGAGCGAACAGGCCATTTGCTTTCTTCCCATAAAGGAAATCTGGAAAATTAAAAGGGAAGGAGGAGGGCTCCATCTAGATTCTTTAATTCCCTTTCAGCTTTTCTTATTTTTCTCCCTACTTATTCATATTTCTTCAACTTCAGAATGGAGCTTAACTCTTGAAAAGCAGATCTTATTGTCCTCTGTGTCAACTACATACATGGGAATAGTGGATGCAGAATTTATATGTTTATACAGAGTTAATGTCTTTATGTACTAACAGATGTGAGATACCACAGATGGCGTGTGCATGGAACTGTGCAGTATCACCTACCTACAGAATGTGAAACTGCTGAGGCTACTTCCAATGCTATTTTTAAATTGAGATTTATTAAATTGGTGTCTGTAGAAACAAAAAGAAAAGAGAAATTTTAAGCAGCAAAAATCAGGAAGCATTTACTGCTTGATTCTTGATTTAGAAAGAAAAAGATCAGGCAAGAGGGATGGATCATAAAATTTGAGGTGCACACAGCAAAAAAAAAATAGTTTTAGTAGGAGCTGCATATTTTGGATTTCCATATTTTAAAAAAATATGTTGACTTCTCAGATGAGGTTACCGTCACATTCCACAAATGCTTTCAGTAACATTGGTTAAGCTTAATCTATTTGGGCAAGGAAGTATACCGAAGATTGTCTAACATGCTGTGAGTGGCAACAGCTAAATCCCTACACTGTCTTCAGTTAGTAATACTGTAAATGGTCTAAATGTAGTTCTGATGTTCAGAGTGTTCAGCTCTGCTGTCAAAATGGTGTCTTCAAAGAGGCAATTTTGCCACTTAGATTGTTTCAGTTTTGTGGTCCACTTGCTGAATAAATCTACTTGTTATTTATTTAGTTTGTTTCTAAAATTTAAGACCCCCAAAACCTTCAAGGTTCAGAGTGAACAATTCTGAGGCAAGCAGTGAACACGAGTATCTAATTAACATAAGGTTTTCTTTATTCTTACTTCACATGTAAGAGTGTTTATAACATTGAATCAAATAGGCAATAGATGTATGTAATTGTACATTACATAGGAATCATCATTCAAAAAGAGTAGCTATTATATTTTTATCACGTGTGATGTAACAAAGTGATCTGGAAAGAATGGAGTGTGATTAAAAGATTAATATATAGAATGACCAGTGATCAGGAAACAAAAGCTAAAAAGACATGGTGTGGTCTTGGACTTAAGTGTGTGGTGGTTAATCAAACCATGTTCTCACAGGGAATGGATATTATGACTCATGCTAATTCCTTGGACTAAAAAAAAATTGTTTGAGAAGCTGATTTTTTCTTCCCCAAGTTCTTTCAGAGAGACGGCCCAGAGAAAACATACTATATCCCATAAAAACTGTAGAACTGTGGATTCCACAATGGTAACTTAATAGAAATGTATTATGTGTTATCTTATACAGCTGTAATTTAAAAGATTATGTTTAAAAGACTTTGTATGACAAGAATGTGTCATTTGTACAAAAAAAGAAAGGTGTAATTACCTTATAATTATGTAGGTTCAGTATAGGACTAGAGGGTTTAGATGATCCCGGATGTACTATTTATTATCACGTTCTGATGATATGACCCTGTCTGTATTCCTGAGGTTTCAGTGCCTCATTTTTCTTACCTGTAAATTTGACAAGATAAAAAACTTGTTTAATTGCACTTACAAAGTCTGTCTGGTAAAAATTGCTAAGGTGGCATTAAGTTCTCAAGTCTTCCTGCATTTACTTTGCTCAGTCTTCCATTCCATCGGGACAATAGATGGCAGCAAATCTGCATTTGGGCAGTCGTCTTTTTACCCGTGTAGAACGCACGTACAACACCCATTTCTCTGTGTTCATAGGCAGCACTACCTAATAGGTATAAACTGTAAAACCTAGAAGAGAGTTTGACGGTAGCAGTTGGACTCACTTGGAAGCCTTTTTGTCAGAGGCAAAAAAACCCAAACAGATGTTGTCAAATCAGTTAAGTTGGCTAAAGGATGAGCATATGCATTTTAAAAGTTCCTGAATCGAATCAATGGTTGAACGGATATATACATGTGTTTGCATATACATGCATAAAATATATATGACCTTTTTTTAAAACACACACTCAAGTATTTTAAAACACTCATTATAAATTAATGTAGCAAATAAACATAATGCAACCACAGTCTCTGAAATTATAGAAACAATCTAGATTTCCTCTTGGTGAATTACAGTGGCTTGCCAATTTAAAAAAAAAATGTTTCCTGGATAAGTGTAAGTAGCAGTAAAATCCATCTGTCAGGGCTGACAGAATGATGAACTTAAGGGAAAAATATGTCCAAGTATTTAAGCATTTGCTTAAAATAGAATAGTTAGGGAGACGGTTAAAGTTATCCTTTCATATTACGCTGTCTGCTGAGGCGGATGGGCCCTTAGCATAGGAGTGGGTGTATGCTAGTGGTGCGTGCAGGTGAGAACTGATTCAGGGAAGAATGGCATCATCAGCTAGCAGGGTAAACCCACAGATAACAGAACATTAAATAATCGTTGGAATAGAGGGTGGAGAATAGAGGCTTGGCAACAGACTTGGGAGCAGTCTGCTAACAGCAAAAATATAATAAATTAATATGACGGTACCTAAAAATTAAATTTGGACAAAAACTGAATCTCTGCAGCTGAGGGAGGTACTCATTTTTCGAGTAGCCCAGGAAGCATTTGGCAGGGCTGACCGTTCTTAGCTGTGCCAAAGTTAATTATGGGGAAATATCAGCTGCTGCAAGGAGGTATTCTCAATGTGGCCTCTTGCTACAGCTCTGTATCACTTATGAATCAATGAAAATTATTAGAGTAACCACATTATGGGTAAAATTTGCAGCCACATTGGAATTTTCTCTTTAGGAGTAGCTGACCTAGAATAGACATCTCAAAACAGAGGGGACATAGATAAAAATAATTGATTCAAACTGACTGCAGAATGCAACTGTAGTCAAGCTTTGAAGTATTGGAGGTAACGCTGAGGGGGTGGGACAACCAGTGAATAGGTAATTACAAAACCAAAATGAATTCCCAGAGAACAATGAATTAAAAATGATAGTATTTCTTGGGTTTTACTATATATATTTGCATTTTAATGCTGTTTTAATGATACATTGTTTTGTGGAAGCATGTATGGTTTTTATAGATTATATGACAAGATTCCAATTATTTTACAATGTAAAGTCAGTAGACACCCAAAAAAACTGTAGCATTGGTGTGTGACAGAAATCAGGAGAAAGGCTAAAAGCTGGCATGATTTGTTTGCTAGCATGATACTAACAGTGTCCAATTACCTTAAAAATAGTGATTTTTACTTTTTTCTCTTCAGTCACCTGGAACTTTCTTTGTATTTTGTACATTACAATCATGTAAAGTAGAGTGGACAGAGGTAACTGGGCTAATTGTATGGGACAATAAAGATGAGGTCAAAATTCAACTGATACATTTTATTCAGCTTATTATACTACAAAGCATAATACTTGTTTTTCTGAACTTAAAGTTTTCGAAATGTAAGAATGACTTATATAATGACGTAAGGGACAGCAAGAAGAATAGTTTATCAAATGTGTAAAAACATACAGAAAAGTAGTGATTCAGAAACTCAGAAAGCAAGTCTCTCTTTAGATATCTGATGTTAAAGATGGCACATCTGCACTTGAGTATGTCCTAAAATACACTGTCTTGTGTTTGAATATCTTGATACACGTTCGTATTATATGCAGTACATATCATAGAGTGAAAGGTATGTGTAATATCTTTTTGGCAGAAATGTTGTCTTTTGTAGGATCTCATTTTGAGATTTTGTGTGAAGAAAGATGAGTTTATTCACACGATAACAACTGATTTGTACTTTGGATTGTTGGCCATTTTACCAAGTATTTTACTATACTTGGTAATCATGTAAACAATGCTTTTTGATACAGTATGGCACTTAAATTATTTGTAGCTCTGAGTTTTCAGAAAGTTTGAAAATTAGCCTATATATAAGCTAACAGCCTTATGGATTCTGATTTGTGCCTCTTTTTTAATGTGGTCCTTTAAAATTAGGCAAAATGCAAAAAAAAAAAAAAAAAAAAATTACAAAATTGTAAGTGCAGTTGATTGTTTAATGCTAAGCTACCATATGTAGCAGCCAGGAATTGAATTTTCTGAATTATCTGAATTTTCCACTAGAATGCTCCAAGATGGATGTGTATTTATATATATTTATATATATAAATGATTTTTATATATCCTATGGAATATAAAAAGAGATGTATATATATCTTAAATCATGTCAGACATTACATTTCAGAGTACACACCGACTTCGTGGAATTCATTGGTTTTTTCATTGCTAAATTAGAGGCTATGATGCAGAAACAGACTTACTGTTTTGAGGGACTGTAAACGAGCAATGCTGTGAGCAGGAGAGAGAGTGCTGGGTGACTGTAGTGCATGACATAGAGGTGTGTACTCTTGGCTGTCAGATTTTGCTCTTACCTCTCCCACTAAATTCACGCCTGTTTGTCTGTAACTAAACCATTCCAAAACTAGGTTGATACTATATTTAAGGTTACTGGAGGAAAGTAAAGTGTTAAGTATCACTTCGGATTGAAAGACTCTGCTTTTTATGCATTTGGTTTAAGGGACTAATGTGGATTGGCAGAGTCCCCACTAAGACTGTGTTTAGCCAATGTCAAACAGTTTGTCTAATCAGTCTGTTGAGCTTCCTTAGCTTAGTTGCATACTTCACAGCCACCTCTGAAATACGTGTGTGTAACAAGCACATCCAGGAGGGCAAGTAAGAGTGCCTTGGCAGAGGAGGTGAAAACTCAATCAGCTGACATACAATGTGTGTCTGTGTTGGGGGGAAAGACAAACAGCCTGCTTTTTTGGATAGATCTGTCCCACAAAATTTAAGTACAAAAACATTTTTTCTGAGTGAAAATAAAGTATGTACCCATTTATACCATTTTGTTTCATTTTAAACAGAAAGGATAACTGTAAGTGCATGTGGAGGTAGTGTGTACCAGAATTTCAAAAATAACATAGAACTCTCTATATGCAGAGATTATCTGCAGATGCATACAATTACTTCATTTCATTTCATTTCACTTCGGCATTGCAGCAGAGTCTGCTTTAAAGGATGACTTCACTGAACGGCTGACTCATTTAGATGTGGGAAACAGAGATGAAGATACCTGGGTTTTGGATTGCAGATTGGGGCATTCAAATCCGTTTGCTCATTCAAGTGAGAAAGAGAAGATCAACAGAAATGTGTTGCATTTGAGCCTGGAACTGAATGTGAGTAGAACTCTATTCATGCTATATTGGGTTTCAACAAGCATTTATTATATACAGTTACATTTATGGTATGAATTTGTTTCTGGTATGTCTAAAGCCAAGTTCCAAAATATCTGACAAACTTCAAAGTTTTGGATGGGATACAGTTTTCCAGATGGTTTGTGAGCCCATATGCCTATGTGCAGCTAAGCCTGCGAGAAACACATACATAGAAAAATTAAAATTATAGAAATAGATTAAGATACATGATGTGTCATTTCTAAAATCATGATGGATGTTTAGTTCAAATTAGTTGTTTTCCTGGAAATGGGTTGCAGGAGCTAGCAACTAGGAAGCAACAAGGACAAGAACAGGTACCACGAAGATTCAAGTCAGTAAACAGTGTGGGTGCACATGTTGCAGCTGTGCACACATGCATGTGTGTGTGCGTGTACACAGCCCAGGACTGCAAGGAGCTATGCTGTTGCTTCTTAAAGTTTTGGAGCAGCTGAACGGGCACTGGAGTCAGACTGGCCATGAATTTGACAGGAAAAGTTTCTAAACTTCCTGGGATATATGACACTGAAGCTGAGTTAATCACAGTGTGAGACACTTGGTCAACACGGCCCTGTCTAATCCAGCTGGAAATACTCATATGGTCTCGGGATGAGCAGCAACCAGCCTACAGATAGACACATTTTGGCAGCAGTTTTCAAATTGGAAGGAGAAGGGAACAGAATGTAGTAGAAGAGAAACATGGAAAGGATGGAATGGTTGCGAGAAAATGCATTAAAGACTAGACTACATAATACAGTTTGTGCAAAGAAACACCAACACAAATTTATGTAACAGTGACATCTATTGGTAGAGATACCAGAACTGACTTAGAAGTACATTTAAAATGTTCTAGTGATGCTTACACTCACTGTTGCTGTTCTCTTGAGCTTGTTACAAAATTGATTTCTTGTCCTAACCTCCTCTTCCTAAAATAATTAATTAGAATGTAGTTGTAGTACTGTGAAGGTGCAGGTTTATTCTTGTAATAAAATGTTGAGATGAAAACAAGTAACTGGGCTGAAAATAACTGTGATGTAGTTGTTATCACTGTTACAAACATGTGCTACAACAGGAAGAACCCAGTCCATGAGGATACTTCGTCTGCATTTAGAAAGTGCTTGTCTAGAGCAGGAGGAGTTCCAAATTAAAAGTCATTTAAGAACAATAATTTGAGTAAAATAAGAGACATCTAAGCTTAGTAAGCAGTTTGTTTCCATTTTCTTACTCTTTTTTAAGCAGTGTTTTCTGTCTAAAAGTGCAATTAGCTGCATTATGAAAAAGGGAATTATTTCTGTTTCTTGTAGTTAACAAGGAAGAATATTTATTCCACAATTTTTAAGAGCATGACTGATGGGGTGTTAGTGACCCACCAGTACACTTTATCGTGCAGCTCGCTCCCTGTGACTTTCTTGAAAGTCTTTCGGAACAGAACTCTGGGCTGAATTACTTGCAGAGCCCTTGCATCTCAAAGACTATTTATCTGCTTCGAGTCCACGTCCAATTGTGTGACAAGGGATAGGAGGAGGATCTGCCAAAAGAATGATAGTAAGAAGGCTGCTGCTGGTGCTCCCATCAGAATCTGTTTGGACTGCAGCACTGCTATAAGCAGCCCATAAGAAAGATAATGGCCAAAAATAGGCTGAATGAGTTGTTCCCAGATACTGGCTTCCCTGTGCATTCCTCAGACTGGACAACAAGACAACTGTGGTAAAAAAAATGTGCCTGTGTCTGAAGAGCAACTCTGAAACAAAGATGATGTTTCCAGGAAATAGCAGCTGAAAAGGACCAATTTATTTACTCACAGTCCCACTACACCCAGTCATGTGATATATGGCCCTTTCCTGCTGTTGGAATAAAAAGTTTAGCTTGATTGATCAAAAATGCACGACTGTTTTAAAATGCAGTTGTATTCCTAATAGTAACAACGTGAAAAAGAGCGCTTCTTATTGAAATAGCGCTGCTTTCTGTGGATTAGGAACATCCTTACATAAATGTATAATATATTTGTATGTGTGCATTTACAGTTATACTAGTGTTTGCTTATGTTATTGAAAAGATGTTTATGTTTCTATTAGTTTGAAGGAGGCAGGTAAAGTAGATGAGGGAGTTCTGCTCCGACAGGAGTTTTGAATGCACAATCTGTATTGGAAGCCTGAATAAAACCCCTGTGTTAGACTTTAAATCTTAGGTGAAGCGTGCTGTGTTCTCATTCACAATCCAGAGTATTGGAAGCCTGAATAAAACCCCTGTGTTAAACTTTAAATCTTAGTTGAAGCATGCTGTGTTCTCATTCACAATCCAGCATAGAGAAGACATAGAGATACAGAAGATAATAGAACAAAACAGAAATGCAACTCCACCCTATTCTTTATACAGCATTTCATCTTAGATAAGAAAGCATGTAAATGAGATGTGAAAAAGCAGCTAAAATAACTATTAATAGCTAGTAATTACTTAAATTCTGGTAGATTATTTGACGTGACTATATGGATTTTATTTTATAAATGTTTTTGTTTAACCTTTAGACTATTATATCATACTGTAGATGGGGAGCAAAAGGCCTGTTGAAATGAAAAGAAAGTGAAAAAAGAGCAACCTAGAAAAGGAGAGCACAAAGGGACAAGATTAAAAATACATTTCCATTCTTTGTTACGCTAAGTGCTGGCCTTTGTGCCTTCACGCACAAAGATCTCAATCAGTTTACTTACAAGTAACAAAGACAGGGAACAGAAGATCATTGTGAACTGTGTATGTCTGCTTGTTTTATCCAGGAGATGAGCCAATATATCTCTTCTGCAAGTTCTGCCTCAGAACTACCATTGGTTTTTTCATATGATGTGTTTTACAGGCTAACTGTTCCATACAGTTATTGATCCAATAGGCACTCCTTCAAAATAGTAAACTGGCTTTCTTAATGTGCTTTCTGGTTTTATAACCATATAACAATTACGATCTTTTTTCAAATTCTCTAAAGTAGCCCATATTTCAGTGTCAAGCAGAATTTTGGTGAAGATGTTAAAAACCACATTGCATTACAGCGCCCTACACCAAGTGTGTCTGGTGTCCACTCATTCTGTTAGCATCATGCAATGCTGAATTTTGATAAGAATTACCATATCTATGTTTCTGTTGCTACATCTAACCTTAATTACTTACATTTAGAGCGATTATGTTGGTGATACCTCAAGCCTCAGGAAAATTGCTCACATAATGGTCTGTAGTGAGGTAACAAGGCTGAGAATAAGGATGAAAATCCAGGACTTAACAGATTTCCTTCCATCTTCTGTGCCTTTTCTATTTTAGAGCATTTAGGAGTTAAAATACTAAGTATAAAATGAGATAAACAGCAGGAGAGACAGACAGGAGAGCAAGGGAATGTTAAGATCATAATCAGGCAGCACAGTAAGCACAGGGCTGGGGACAGGGCAGAGGGCAGGGCTGTGTCAGCTGAGCTTCAGATCAGTTCAAACTGCCTGAGCCACAACCACAGCCTGCTGTTTCATGTGGCTCTTCTGAAGCCTGACACGATTCGTGCACATTTGATTCTTCGATTATTTTCAAGAGATTATACAAAGTTTTCTTGGTTTAAAGTTCTTTATGTTGAAAAACACGTGGCTGTTTTGTAGAATGTGTCTTCATGCCTCGTTCATGTTTCTCTAGTTTGTTATTACAAGTGATCTGAAAATGCGATCTGAATAGATATGGGATCGGGAAGCCTTGAACCCTGCCGTATGATGGTGGTAGAAATTAGATTACTTTATTCTGTCTTATTGTGTGTTTTCTTCAAAGCTAGTTTTAAAACCTACTTCAGGGAAGCTCTTAGACACATCAAGAACAGAACTGGAGTGAGTTGTAGGTGTGGCTTCTGTCTGTAATGAAATGTAGGTCAGAAAGGGTGTGGATTATTAAATGTGCTTTAAACTGTAAGGAATGATTGTCCTTTTGTATAATTAGTGTGTTGACTGCCCTGAAAGTTGCTGTGACAGGTTTTAGGGGCTTTTCTGAGGCACCAGAGAGCTGTCCATTTTATTAAGTAAAGAGACTTGTAATATTATCATAACTGATTTTTTCTAGAGATTTTGAAGTTGTTTCTTCCTTCAGATGCAGTATTACAGCCTGTTCAGAGAGAGTTTCCTTATGAGATAGATCCACCCAGCATTAAAACCCTTCTGCTCCATCTCACTTGCACATCAGAATATGCTGATCTCCTTCTTGTGTAAAAATATTAAGGGCACATATCAATGTATGTGTTTTACCCAGAAACACTCTATCGGGTAAGTACCAATGTGTATTTCATAATCAGTTATCCTGTCCCTCAACAGGGGTCTGTCTGCTAGGGTGATCATCAGACTGTGAGAAACAAGTCCTTACAAAGGCGTTATTTGAGGCCGGGGCTTTATGGGCTGAGTGGTGAATTTGACTGGCTGGCTGTGAGTTTTTGATCATTTCTCCAGGGGTAGATATAGAGATGAGTTCCTTTGTTCATCCTAATGCTCAAAAAGCTTGAAAGTTTCTTCTCACTTCCTAGAGTTTATTATCAAGAGGAGAGGTACGTGTAAAGCAGTATCATTTTCTGCAGGCTTGTGAGATTACCTCTGGTTTTATAAGGTATATTTCTACTTCTGCACTTTCAATTATTCAGTGTTCAACTCTGGGTTTTCTAGCATCTCAACACCTAGCATCTCACTGCATGTGGCTTCACACTCAAAGCACCATCCTTTTCACTACTAATTTGATCGTTGTCTTGTAAATTTTGTTGGTATGTTGTTCAGACATAAAGTATGGTTTTCCTGCTAAGTCCACTTTTTTAATCTAAACTTTTCATACATACTATTAAAATCTTAAGTAGTTAGGTAGTGGCTATTTCAGTAACCTGCTTATGTACAATATTCATAGGACTGTTACAGCTTGGTGACCCTAGATTATTACAGAAAAGTTTTATTGTAAGTGTGGGTTGTCATTAATATAAACACATAAATAAATATTTTGGCATACTCTGAATAAGTATGTTTAGTTTAAAAGGTACCATGAAGTTGTTCATATAGGTATATTTTTTGTTAGTGACCAACAAAACTGTTCTTGAAAAATATGATTTAATGTTTATACATCTTAAGTTAGCCAATCTCCAAATAAATAGGTACATAAATAAATAAGCAAGGCATAACCACAGAAATTACCAGGACAATGAAAGTCCTGTGGCTGAACAATAAAAATAGATGTAAATTTAAATGTAGAAAACTTTGGTTCAGTAGGGTCACTTTGCCCCAGTTATTTTGTCATAAAATGAAATTCAGAATTGCCGTAGATTTGCCTTCAAGCAATCTTGTTTTAGGGGAAATCACCAGTGCTGAGGTAGCTGCCTTCCACTTCTCTTACTAACCCTGGAATTATAAGAGTAGGTTGGCATAGGGAGCGATAAAGACTCTATGTCTCTTTCCTTATGTAGAGCTTCCTTTCGTGATATTAATCTGTATTAAGCCTAGAAAGTCAGGGGAGCCATGACCTGTCAGTCGTTTCTGTCCTTGGCACCTAATGATTAAGCATAGCGGAGATGCAAGTCCAGAGCTTACTACAGGAAATGGCAGGCAGTAAGGCAGAAGACTGTTCTACGCTAAATCACAGATAAAGGTGGGAATGGTTCCAGTGCCCTTTGTCTATAGGTATGCATGCAACCTTGTAATTGAAAAGTTGTCTGTAAGCTTCATCTAAGCCCTTAGTATTACAATCTGACTTTTGGGAAAATTTCTTCCTGCAGTAGAGACCGATGACTTTTGCTGTTAACTTTATGGTCTTTTATAGTATATTGAAAAGGTAAACGCAGGCCTCTTGTATGGTCTACATTTTTAAACCTTAAACCAAAAGTTAAATGTGTTGGGGTATTTTATTTTTGCTTGTCTGTAATATTCAGCTTTTCAGTAAATGTTTTTCAGTAATTTGACACTGTGGTGTGATCTGCAGACGATTTCCCTATGAAGGACAGCTTTCCCCATGTTGCTTGTTTAAGATTACTTATCATAGCTAAATGACTGACTGTAGAATGACCCACTAATTTGGATGCAAAAATAAAGAAATAGTATCTTTGAATTTTTAGGGTACCAATGTGGAAATTTGACTAAACTTCTTAAAGGCCAGGGAATAAGAAGAATACAAATTCCTGCAGATTTGCAGTCTCTGTCGTTCCAAAAATAAGAAAAGGAACAAAAGTGAAGACTTGTGACTGGAACTTGACTTTCTGAATATCAAAGGTGCTTAAGAGTATTTTGTACTTTCTTTATACGTGTGTTATGAAAAAAAACACGTATTATCCCTGACAGCTTCTGTTAATACTGAGTTCTGCAGTCTTGAAGATTTCCCTCAAGTGTTTTTGCCAGTATTAACTAAAACAAATCTCACACATATAGCATTACTGTGGCAATATATATGGCTGAAAGTTACCAAAAAAATATGTCAGCAGAGATTGTTCTGGTTTGCAATAATCCAAGTTTGGGTGCAGTGCAGATGGACAGCCTGAGCGCTGGCTGTTTACCCTGCCCACCCGAACAGTTCCTAGCCACTGGGTGTGGCGAAAGCCTTTGATAAGTACCTGTGTACAGTTCACAGAAATAGCTGTGCAGAGTTAGGACAGTAGTAATATGAAACCAGTCTTGTGGGTTTTTGTTCATGGCCCCGGAGGCTGAAATCTGCATTCCAGATGAAACCTGCAGCAAATCGGAA
>NW_010523869.1:49963-95998 GCF_000687285.1 Phaethon lepturus | reverse complement strand
AAGAGAGCCTCTTTTGCTCCTGCTTTCTTCGGCTTCAAGGGCGCTCACCCGAGTTCACTCTGGCTGGCCGAAAACTGGGGACTCTGCACAGGTTCCGAGCCGTGGCACTGGAAGCTTCAGATTCGTTACCTCAGGTTTCCATTTGATATTTTTTTGTGATTATGGATTTACAAAAGAAGATCTTAATCAAAGTGGAAAGACTATGCAAAAGAATCTGTCAGGAATTTTCTGCTGAAAACCACTCGCAGCTTGTGTACCGGGATAAGGAAGTAACAAACTGCAAATGCGCCCAGTTCTGTTCGGGAGGCTTGTTTATATAGCTGCTCTGCACTTTTTAGCACGTAGGAAGTTGTGTGCAGCCAGTAGGATTGCAGGAGTCCCAGCAGTAACCATTGGTCGAATTTTCAACCGAGATTAGTGTGCTGGCATATTTGCTGTGACAAAAAACCCTTTGTGTAAAGGAACAAGTTACCGACGCTGCTGAGAACTTTTTTTACCGTGGGTCTTTTTCCTGTTCCTGAAGAAGCAGAGTTTGGAGACCTGACGGGCACTTTGGCGGCCGGCTGCAGCGCTGGAAGCGGAAGGAGGAGCAGGGTGACCTGGCGGAGGCTGGCTGCCTTCGCAGGGCAGGGAAGCGCTGCCTGTTGCAGTGCCTGTAGTGAGTTCAGTCTGTTGTCTGAATGCATGTAGTAAATACTTGTGTAGCAGTTAGTAGCACTGCTAGAAGCAAACCTATTCTGTACTTCATGCAACATGGAAGAAGAAAATGCGGTGCCTGGTTGTAGTGAGCCTTCAGACCTGGAGAATACAGCAGAAAGCAAACCTGATCTTTTCACTACCTTTTCTGTGGAAGCACTTTTTGGATTTACAACTAAATTTGAATCTACAGCTTCCAAAGAGGAAACAGTGCTTAAAGCATTTCAACCTTTGCACACCAATATAAATACTCATGCTAACACCTGGCATGAGAGGAATGATAATGATTGTAATGACGACTCAGAAAATCAGCACAGCATGAATAGTACCAGTGGCCAAGCTGACCCAATGTCTGGCGGGCAGACTGACCTGGAACTGGAGTTAGCTGAACAAAATGAATTCCTTCTTCACCATTTAAGGTTTGTACAGACTTCTTTGTCTGAAGCTGACAGTGATGACAAGGATGCTATTCTCGTACAAGGTACTTTGGTTCATACAACAAGTGATACAGAATCGGACACGGAGAGTACGGACCTAGACACTGATGAAAACAACACAAGCGAATCTGGGCTAAATAATGCTGCTTTGTCTGCCGAGGCTTTGGATGATAACAATCAAAATAAGGAAGAGTCAGAATCAGAAGGGCACAGCAAGAGTGATAACAACACTGTGGGTACAGATGACATCGAGTTACACCCACCAATTTCTAAGCAGCTCCCAAAAGAGCTGGATGGTATTCTGGAGCATGACTCCAATGGAAAAGACAAAATGTTAATGGATGAGCAGTTCAGTCACTTGCTTGCTACAGGGGAATGCCCTCAAGAACTTCCAGGTGAAGAACAAAGACCTTCAGCTGATAATACATTGCTCCAAAAAACAGCGCTGGCTGAAAAGACTTTCCAGCTGCCTGCTTTCTTTAGTGGACTACGTGTAAGGAAAAAAGGACTAACCACAGAGGATGGGGAAACTGTTACAGAAATTAAACCAAGGGAAAATGATTTAGCTCTGCTTAAATTACGACAGCCTGTTAAGAAATCCAGTATTACAACAGGTTTGACCACTAAAAAAAAATCAGCTGAACCTAAAGCAAGTCCTACTTTCCTGGAACAACTCTCACACTTGTTAAACATAGACGTCTCCAAGAATGAAGATAGAACCGAGGACTCTGGTGAGGTATCTGGGGAGACCGAGGACAGTGATGAAGCTCAAGAGAACAAAGCCTCTGGCAAAGAACCACGATTTTCCTCTGAGGAAATAAAATCAAGCCCTGCTGAATCTGCACTGGACGTCTTTAAAGCTTTATTCACACGGCCTCCCAAAAAAGAAACAACTGCAGATACTTCAGAGCTGGAAGCCCTAAAACGCAAAATGAGAAATGAAAAAGAGTCCTTGAAAGCTGTGTTTGAAAGGTCAAAATCAAAACCTGGGGATGGACCATCAGACAAATCCGTAGGTTGAATTACATTTTATTCCTAAGATCTGCAAGTAAATGGATAAAAAATAATCTCTTGTTTAAAAATTACTGGTGGGGACTTAGGGTCAAAATGCCAGAATTCTCATCTTCTTTTGGCAATCTCAAATTCTGGAGAAATCTTGGGGCTAATTTGTCAAAATTCTTGATCATCTGCAGTTGTAGAAGAATTCAGTGAGAACTGGTGATAGTCACAGCCTTTCAATTAGAAGACAGAACTTAAAAATCAGGTTCTGATTTTAAAAGATCACTACAAAACAGTTGCCCGTATGTTAAGTATGGCTTTAAATCAGTTTGCTGCAAATATTTACTGTAGTATTAATTAGTAGTTTCTCAATCTCACTCTTTTATTTCACAGAGTTTTTTATTTTTAAAAGTAACATTTCATTTTACCTTTAGGAATAATTCTATGATAAAAACTGATACAAGAGGTTATGGATGATTTTCAACTCAGTTTGTCAGAGACATAAAATTTAAAGTAATTTTTTTTCTTATTTACATGCATATATCTGGCTTTGCAAATACTCATAAGCATTTAACCTTATCCAAGTATAACTCAGTGATTCCAATTAGACAACTCAAGTTATGGATTACTATAAGCATTTGCAAGGTTAATATTCTTAGGCATATAGAGATTTAGTTAGTATAGTTTTAAGAAATGAAAAAAAAATCTATGCTAAGTTTTCTTAGAACCATAATGATAAATTAATTTGAGTGTGATTTGAACTCTTTAATGAAATGAGTAACCCTTGGGTTGGGCTTCCCCCAACCCAAAATTCTTGCAGCTACATTTTTGCAGATATAATCAGTCCAGAAGATTGTTCCAGTTGGCTAAAGGGGAGATTATATGAGTGATTAAATTTGCAGGATTGGACCCTAAGCCTGAATGAAGCTACTTAAGTTAATTTGCTGTGTTGGTCGTACTCTCTTTCAAATTTTTATTCTTACATAAAATTAAAACCTTTTCAAAAATCTTGACTGACACCTGGGTAGACTGATAATACCAGTTGGTAGTAAATTACCTATGGGGAGGAGAAAAGAGGTACTCGTTGGCCATGGCATGTACAACAATTGCAGTCTGTGTGTGCTCTTCCCATTCCTGGCTTGCTTCTTCCGGCTTACACCATTCCCTGCGCTGTGCTGGCGTAAACGTTTGTGTGGCTCACAGCAAACCTATTTGGGAAGGTGTCATCACCCACGGCGAGGTAGGAAGCACAGGAGTCAGCAGGAGTGGCTTTTCTAAACGGCTGCTTAACATCCCATCTAGTACAAATGTACATTTTCTCAGGGCAAAGCCAGCGTAAAAGGGTCTTGCCTTTCCTTTTTCCTTGCTCATGTGGGCCATTTAGGGGGCCCCTGTCACACAGGGTTTTACTGTTGCTGCAGTTGTGTCTCTGCAATTACTTACAGTAGCATGTTGTAAATCCGGTTACAGAAATGTTAGAGATGTAAAAAACAAAACCAAAATGTAAACCTCTAAAAGACTGCTTGTTTAGTGTTTTAGTGGGGGGGAGTGGGGGAGTTCCCCATTTAAAGGGTTATTTTAGCATTCCAGGTGACAGTGCAGTCCCATTAGCAGCTGCAGCAGCACCTTGATGTGGCACTATTACGTGGTATGTGGACAGAGCAAGCTGCTGGGGGTGGGGCAGGAATTTCATAAACTATCTCTGCTTCCAGAAAATTATATTGGCAAATGACATCTTAGGTGAATCCCACTAATGTTTGTTTGTAAGAGGAGCACAGATGGATCTTTTTAGTCTGAAAAAAAGATACAGAAAAAAAACCTTAGTGTTCTTGACCACCTCTATGGTTCACCAAAGGATAGACAGCTTTCCACACTGATGCGAACAGTTTCAACAAATCATTCTATGTCACATGCATTATGTTATTTTCGCCTCAAAATTATTTTTCTAGACTGATTTTTTTTTTTTTTTTAAATCCCTTCCAACCAACTGAGCACTGTTTCAATCAGTAGAATGAGACAACCATTCTGGATTACACATGTCGAGCTGAGCATGGCAATTGCTGTTTTGGAACCAATTGATACTGCAGACTTCAATTTTCCTCTTGTGTAATTTTAACAGCCTGACCTGAGTCCCTCAGAGCAAGATGACAAGACTCCAGGGAGACTCCAGACTGTCTGGCCGCCACCAAAAGCAAAGCACGAAGAAGTGAAAGTAGGATTAAAGTACACAGAAGCAGGTAAAGCAAAGTGGTGAAGCATTTGCAGAAATTAGTTTCTAACATTTTTAATCTTGTTTAATACAGAGATGGTGATAAGTCACAGTATTTTCTTACCTGGAAAAGCAACTTTATATTTTGATGTATTGTTTACTGCTGCTTGTTAAGCATCTGTTTTTTAAATGTAAATGGCTAAATCTGTGTTGAAACCTAAATGCTTGCTTGCGCAAATTCATGAGGAAAGAAGTGGATTTTTTTGATAAATTAGGTTATCCATTTCTAATGGGATTCTGTTCAGATGAGTGGCAGAATAGTGAATGAATGGAAACCTGACTGCCTTTTCCATTGCTTTAGAATGCGGTGGGCAGTGACCTGCCGGACTCCAGTGTGACTGCAGATTTTCTTCAGGTAGTGTCCAGAATAAAAGTAATGAAAACCATTATTGCAACTTGTGTATAAACAGTGGAATACTCATATCCACTCAGATCACTTTTATAGCTAGCCATGTATGTGGTCCTATACAGATGTACAAGAGGGTATGTCTGAAGTGCAATGCTAACTAGTGATCAGATAAACTTTCCACAGAAAAATACCTCTTAATTTTTTGTTACTTAGATAAATACCTACATAACATATTTACAAGGGAAAAAGTAATGATGGTAGCCACCGCAACTCTGTTTCAAATTTGTGTTGTTAAATCTAAAATGGGAAGACCTTGTTACTCAGAAATTGGTCATAAACTGTGGAATTGTCTGAAACATTGAAATGAAAGGCAATAGACAGTCTGTTCTTCATGTACCTGGAGATTTTAGAAAATACCACCTAGAAAGGATTAAGTGGAATTAAAAACCAAGCTTTTACACTACCTTCCTATGAGAAATTGTACAGAGCAATGCTGTATGGTTCTTTCCAATTCCAGTGGATATCGATTTGGCCTTGTATACAAGAAAGAATAAATAGTAGTGCATCTACTGCTTTGTATTGTTTAGTGTATTACTTCTTTCTCTCTCTTTCCTCAGTTTTCTTCGCCTTAATCTTCCTTTTTTGTAAAGTGGGCATGATACTGGAAGCATAAAAGTTGCTGGAAGATTGAGAAAACTTGGTTTTGACAGGAACAACATGGTTCTAATATAGACAGAATTGAATTTACAGAGCATCTGATCGGTCTGAGGTGAGGGAGTCTATCACTAGATGACCAGGACAGGTATTCAGCTGTTGACAAGGAGTGCCTCAGGATCTTTCTGTTGCTCTTGGATTATTATAGGCTATATGCTTGCTATATTTAATTTTACCCAAATACATTGTTTTTTTTCTCCTAATGACTGTAATTATCTGTGGCAAAAACATATGCTGAAATAAAGAAAGGAAAGGAAACTGAATTAACAAAAGCTCCAGATTCTACTACTTGTAGAGAAATTAGGTCATGCTTTCCTGAATTTTAAATAGGAAGGACAGACTGGCTTAGAGCCTATGTAAATTGTTACTCTTTTGTTACTGTGATATTTTGGGTGGCAGTGTCATCAACATGCTGATGGTTGGTTTGCTAAGTCAAATTTTTATACAGAACAGATTCTGCAGTTCATTAGTCACTCCAGTGTCTGGCAGAGAGAAGGATTCGAATGAAAACAAACTGCTGGTGATTCAGCTAGGATGACACAGAAGCGGTGCTTTTAAAGGAAATAAGCAAAGACTGTGTTTGCAACATAAGAGTGCAGTAGAGTTCTAGGCGTACCTTAGTGATTAGTAGGTTTGTGTTTCTTTCAGCTGTTCATGGATGTCCAGAAAGCAGTTGTGGCAGCAAGGACACTGCAAGCAGTTGTAAGTTGCATGTGATGGATCAGTTACATCTGCTTTTATGAGTGCTAGGGTGACTGTTTCAAAGCACTACACATAGGAATGAATTTATGTGGTCTTCTGCAAGTAAAGGAAGTTACTGTTCATGAGTAGAGCTGATGTAATGAAAAAAACAGAGTTTGTATTCAATGTTGGTCTTATTGCTGGGGGACAGGGTTTGTGGTGGTGTGTTTTTTTTTTTTAAATGAATATGGAAGTGGCAATACAGCACTGCTTCTAAACTCAGTATCTTCTCTCTGAAAGTGGTTGGTACCTTCAAAGTGCATGTGTATACCGGCATTTCCCCTCATGCCCCTTCCCATCCAAAATTCCATCCCAGTCACCAGTATGTTAAGAACTTCTTGTCCACAAAGTGGGCTTCTTAAAAACATTGTATAAAGCAAGCTAATGATCACCATTAAAACAACTGGTCTCAACGTGAAACCTTATTTCTTACCCCAGTGTCTTGTCCTGACGGCTAAGATCAAATGAAAAATTCTTGATTTCAGAATACTGTTCAAAAATTGTGTGTGACAGGGATGTTTGTGATTCCAGTCTTCCTCCACTGATATTTCTGAATGGATGATTATCTGTAACATAAAAAATGCCCAAGTGGCTAGTTTTAAGTTTCAGTCAATGATTTATGTTAGTGTTTTAATTTCTGTGATTAAGAGTTTCATTTACTAAAACAATAGGAATCTATATACAAACAATAATAATATGCTGAATTATTAGGTAAGTATTCATTTATCACAGCTTTATTTTAGGTTTAAACAAAATATATGTCACAAGTGTGATCACATCCAAGGAAAATCTGTGGACATAAGTCTTTGTACTTCGAACAGGATACACGAATATGTACTTAATTTATGAGGCAACATAGATTTTTTGCATTTGTCATGAGAAATTGATATTTAAAGTAACACTGAAGATTTGAAAATTGGAATACTGTAATCTTTCTCACAATTCTGCAGTAAGTCTTTGATTTACTTCCTTCATCACCATGCACTATGGCAGCTATGACAGGAAGGTAGGGATATTGAGGGAGAGGATTCCTGGCTTTTTGATCTTTTCTCACCTCCTTGACATGTTTTTCCTCATTGTTCTTGCTGCCTAGTGGAAGCAAGAAATTCAGGCTTAATTTGGCCTACGCAGCAGACATCACAGTGACTCATAGCAGCTTGGAGGAGCAGCTAACTCCCTCCTGAGGCTCGTAGTCTGGCTTGATGTGTGGGAAACCAACTGAAAAGCAAATGGACATAACAAGGAACACGTGTGTGGGGCTGACTAGGCCTGTTAGGAATATTAGAAGTGAAAGACGTTAGTGAACAACTACAACTCTGCAACAGGTTTTTTTAATGCCTTTGAAAACATCTTCTGTAGTCATAGTATAGTCACCCCCAACACCCGAATCTTGAGTTGTAAATTTTTAATTAAAAGGATGATACTATGATATTTTGGCATATCTTACATTTTCTTAATCCTTTAATTCCTCTGTTTCCATAGAGCAACTGGCTCTCTGTAATTAGCGCAAGCTGCTTACATGGTTCTCTAGAGAAACTGGAACTTCTTTGAAGTGTGTCAGTCTAAAATAGTTGAAGTCCAGAAAGTCTGTAGTACATTACACCATTTATATCCTGGAAGACTAGAAAAAGGGTATTTTAATTTATAGTTACAGACTTACTCCATGGAAATCTTTCCTGTATAATCGAAGACACTTTTGTGCATATTTCTCTGGTCCTAAAGTTCTGTTCATCTGTTTTCCTTAAAAGTTTCTTTTTCTTTTTTTTCCATAATTCTTAGAGAGCTTTCTCCCATTTTTAAGATTAAATCTGATAGAAGGGTAGGTGTGTCAGCTACTATGTATGGTGAAAACATCTAGCCAGGTAGAGGAGACATATTCATGTCTATACTGAGCGAACTCATCTACGATACTAGATCACATAGAAAGCACATATAATGAATGTCTCAGCTGCTGTGTATGACTGGATCAGCACTTGCAGCCTCTCATGTCCAAGAAGAGGAGTTTAGACATGAGTTCTGCTGCTCATAGAACTACTTCAGTTTGAAGAACAGTCTGCACGTTAAGGTCATATAGATATACAGATCCTGTGATTCCTATTAAAAATGCATTTTTAGCCGTTAGGATCAAAATAGAAAATGTAAAAAAAAAAAATCAAGATGAAACATTAATCCATTTAGTGCTTTTTTCATTACATGTTTTCTTGTTAATTCAAATGTCTGTATTTAACATTAAAAAAACATGTTCTTTCACAGTCTGTCTCTTCATCACCCTTAAATCTGCAATGAGGTAATGCTGTCTCTCTGGTGCCACAATTTCTATAACAACAGTCTGTGATGCTGTAAGCACAATTTTCAGGGTAAATAAGAAGATCACGAGGTGACTAAGAAAGCTCTTATTAAACAAAAAGTGTCTCAGTAAATGGTGGATGAAATACAAAATATTGGCAGAGGTTTATTGCCAAGACTCAAATATATTAAAGCCTTGGTCCCCTGTGCTCTGGGTTCCCAACAGGAAAGTCACTTTATGGTCATGATGTAAATGCAGAGAATAATCAGCTTATGTGAGAGAAAGAGAGGCATAATGGTCTGACCAAAGAGATGAGAGATAAGAACATGATTTCTTATCTTTCTTTAACATAAACTTCCTTTGTGGCCTTGAACAATTTGTGTTTGTCTCTAAAAAAGACATAATGCTTGATGTTGTTAATGTCCTGAAAGAAGTTGTAACAGTGGCTGCTAATAGTTGGTTTCATATTAGAATAAATAAAATAAACTTAAATTACTAAAAAAAAAGGGGTTTTTTTAAGTGTGGTATTTGGGGTTTAGTTCTGGCATTCTATTATACATTTTATTGTAACGAATTAGATGAAGAAGGACTACAGCAAGCAGGATATTATGCATTGGTTTAAGATAGTGTTTTGGTGATTTAATGGTCACTGATAAATTTGACATGGCCTCAGAGTGCAGGTGGGCTGCATAAAGGTTTTGTAAATTACTTTACTACATTTTACTACATTTATTGTGCAGCATGACAGGCATATTTGACCATGTTATGTCAGTGTTTCATATTCTGACAAATACACTAGCTTGTTATTGAGAAGCTGAGCTTTTTATTACAAGCCAGATTGTTGTAGCCAAATTATAGTCCTCTAGAGTAACAATGACATTTTCTGCCCTTACTTATGCTAACTAAAGCTACAATTCTATGGATTTGGAAGGTATTGGGCATAGTGCTGCTTGGAAATCTCTACTGTCTCACACAAATGGGTTGTGCATGTGCTAATCAATGCAGCAACCACTTTTCCAGGTATGTTGCAGCCCTGTCTGCTAAGATTTATTTTGAAAATATTAAAAAAACCCTCAAAACCAAGCAAGAAACAGAAACTCCCTTTGCTTTTCCCTCCCCGCCTCAGATGATAGTGTCATTCATACTCTGCCTCTTGAGATAGGAACAAAAAGATAGGCACCTGTAATGCTGAAGATTTGTTGTTAAGAGCTCGATGTTCCATTTCCAGCCCTTTTGCTACCTTCTGGAATAAATTCAGGAAAGTTGTGAGACATTTCCAGGCTTCAGTTTACCCATCTGTAAAATTGAGATAAGAATCCTGACCTATTTTTCAAGCCAAATTCAATTCTTGTTCTGTTTATAGGCTGTTAGCACTAGATAGAGACGCAGAATGGAAAAGAATACTGGCCTCCTAAACTTAAATCTGCAAAAAAGTAACACCATATGGTAACTGTGCCTAAGGCCATGTGATAAAATGCCTTCCTATGCACTGAGGATTGTATCATTACAAGGTGAGGGGGAAAAAGAGTTATGCTCCACTTTTTCAATTAAAATCTCTGGTTTATTTCCATTATGCATAGCGTCTATAGAAATGTAGTAATTTTAGGAGACCTACGGTTTTTGAGTCCGGATGCCTCTATTGCAGCAGATGCCTGACAAGGACATATTTTACAGTACACAGAGCCGTATCTGGATGCACACATCTGTGTAGCCATAGATACCAGCCTGCTTAAGAATTCACATAATAGAACAGCTTTGGTCTACTCAAAAGTAGAAACTTGAGTTTTTAAACTACGTTTTTCCTCATGAGGAGATTAATCTATTATCTGAATATAATGCAGGCAAGTTCTGTGAATTATTTCTTTTACTGTAGTTTTTATTTTGAAATGTAGGCACCACTATGGGTCCTACCAATGTGACGTTGCAAAGGCCCAAAACGGTCACAGAGTTTTACAAGATGATTCTTGTTATATAATTGAAACACAGTGAAAGAGCAATTGTGTACAGTACAAGAAGAATTACTTTGTATTTTATTTCCATGGTTCTGTTTCAAAATATATGAGACTCTTTGTATAACAGAAATGTCTCTGGGTTTTATTGAATTCACTTTCCTGTTCTCCAGTCTTACTGTTCACATGATCTGAAGTTCTGTTTGGCCCAGCATTTGAACATGAGAGATTTAGATATTAGTCTAAATGAAATCCTGAGTCTGAACACCCTGACGCTTTCTGAAAATCTGCACCTGGATTTAGAACTGCTTTTGTATTTCTTTTTGGATAAATTTGGTATCATCCCCGTCAAGTTTGCCCCCTCTGCAATGGCACATACACATACTCTTTATCTGTAAGAAAACAACCCTATTTATGGTACATTTCTTAGTTTTGTTTATATCCATGTTTTAAGTTCATTAACAATTCTAAATGTGAGAATTGCCGACGATATATTGGGAAGGCGGTGTGCCTATGTGTGTGGATATGTAGTTTGCCTGCACTCACCCACATTTGAATAAATACACACTTTATACTGCATGTATAGTATACAGGCATTCCCAACGTATGCTTACTATATATAGTATACAGTGATTGCAAAGGTGTTGCAGGTCTAGAATAAGTGCTTTGAGTTTTAAATTTGTCCCAGATGAAGTAGATAAAGTCAGTAGCTCATCAAAGAAATTCTGTAACAAATTTGTTCATCGTGTTTGCTGATAAGGTGTTATTTGTTTACCACATTGCATTGATGAATGTGATCCTGTATGGATTGGTTTTGTAAATATGAAGTAGGACACTTATTGAGAAAGAAATAATGTTGAATGTCCTCAGCAGCAGTACCTCTGATGTAGCCTTCCTGGGAGGGTGAAAATAACAAGTGAAACTATTAATTTCTTCTATCAGGTAAATGAACTGTAGCTGTAACCTCGCCTGTGTCAAGAGAGGAATGATCAAGTAGATAAGTTACTCAGGTGACTGCTTCTGAATAGTGCTTTATACTGCTTTGCAGTCAGAAAGAGTAAGAACTATTTTCTTCATTTCCGTAACAGAGAATCAAGGGGTTGCTGGTTTTTCCTTCAGGAGGCTGCTTTTCTGTGGGTATCGTTCTGTTGTTCTCAGGGAATTCCATGAGTGTTGTGAAGTTTCTCATTTTCTGTAGAAAGTTAACTCTTACATCTTCTCTATTATCTTAATATCCAGACAGTATTTAGATACTTGACTATTGGCTTGTTCAGGACTGGGAGGGTGGTCAGGCATTGGAACAGGCTGCCCAGGGAGGTGGTGGAGTCGCCATCTCTGGAAGTGTTCAAAAAACGTGTGGATGTGGCGCTTTAAGACATGGTTTAGGGAACATGGTGGCGCTGGATTAATGGTTGGACTTGATGATCTTGAAGGTCCTTTCCAACCTTAGTGATTCTGTGATTCTCCACATGTCCCTCTCTATCTGTCTCCCTTCCTCACACCTTCCATCTTTTCAACGTACCAGAATCTTTAAGGTGCTGAAAATCATTGACATTTTAGACATGGATGGTTCTTCCTTCCCTTAAAAGTCAGGAAAAAAAAAAATCTGTTCAAGTGAAGTATGTCTGCTCATTTCCCAGTCTGGGGAATTGACATCCTTGTATGCATTGAATTATCGGGCTGTCAAAGAGTTCAGGTTCAACGGGAAGTAAAGAAAGGAGAGATACAAGTAGATGGAATGGGGTGAGTGTTAGAATAATGTGTCAAAACTACATTCAGTATTGTTTTAGCTAATCCCCTATCCCTAAATATAGATAATTTTAATAATTTCTTTAAGCAAAAATAAATTTTAATTTCCTAGTTCTAAAAGGATGTTTAAATGCAAAACTTGTTCAAAGTGGTGTTCAGAAAGTTTAAGGAAGTCTGTCCATCAGCTTTTTATAAACTTAAGCTTTGGGCTTTCACTGACTAATCATCTTGTAAAAAACGTGTAAGCCACAATTTGTCTACTTAAAATGTTGCATTCATGTAGCATTTCAAATAAATGTCTGTATTTCTCCCAGTGTTACTTCTCCTGTGTGAAAATTAGGCTTTATAAACACCATTCCCAGACTGACCAAATAGCATGTTTTGAAAGTTGCTTATGACTATGTTTATTGAAAGAAAAGCCTGAACATTTGCAGCTTTTTAGGACGGTAACCTGAAAAAGCCTGGAAGGTCGCATTAATGTGCATGTAAAAATAAATATATAAATAATAGAAAAGGGGCAGCGGTGGTGACTAGATTCCCGTCTGACACCTGGTGGTTAAAGGGGAAAACTACATGGGGAAATAATGGAGGAGGAAACAAAGACTACAGTAAAAGAGCATATTGAAAATTATGGCACCAAGGATTACCAAGGAGGGAGAAAAGATTAAGAAACCCTCACCATTCTGAAAATTAATGAATCAGCTCAATTAATTATTGAGTTAATGATTTCCTTTATGCTACAGGGTGTGGTACATGACAAGAGAGGTAGATTGCACTCAAGTTTTCCAGCTTTTGTTCTCTAATTACTTTTGAATTGTGTTAACATTATTTTGCGTGTTTCCACGTACTGTATTTAATATGTAGGATTTTTTACCAAAATTAATGTACTGATCACAAGTGGCTGTGTAGGTCATTTATCTTCAAAGCTTCTACTTTCTACTTGAAGTTTTGAGATCATGGCAGAGAAGGTTCCTAAATTGTTTATGTAAAGTTTGAGGAGTAACTCACCTATTTGAAATGTGAGTTATGGAGATTTCTGTGGGAAAGGTTTTCATATACGAATTCACTTAAAATTATGCAAGTAGGTAAGTTGTTTTATTATCAAAGAAGAAAAGGTAATTTTTGCACAGCACAGTTTTGAACACAAACAGAATACTGAAAAATATTTGAGTGTGTGTGTTTGCTTTTAGCAACACTTTTGGAGAATGAAAATTGCCATTCAAAACATTGTGACCCACTGTATCCCCTATTGCCAAAGTTGTAGGTTAAATTTTCCAGTCATCAGATTTACCAGTGAACACTTGTACCTTTTCTCTTAGAAATGGTGGTGAACATTACAGCTTGCTCAGTATCATGACAAAGATTTACCTGAGCATGTAGTGTGCATATTTATAAACGTTATTGCTGCTCTGTATTCAGATAATTTCTGTGTGATTATATAACTGAACACAAGTTAAACATTTGCATAAATTACGTAGATTGTCCAAAACATCCAGATTTTATTTCATGTTTGGTTTTCTATGCATTAAGGAAAAACATGCATGCTATAGTGTGTATTTTCTTTGCAAGACAGTGAAGCGTGCCTCATACTTTACTAATCATTAGTAATATCTTGCATGCTTCATTTCTCCCAGCTGGTGGCATGTGTCATACATTGACCACTGTTTTTGCACAGTCTGTATTTTTTTAGAAGTGCATGTTTTAGAAACAACTTAAAAAGCAAAACAAGGATTTCTTGAAAGCATTCCCACCCCAAACTTGTGTCTTCTAATCAGATTGTATGGAATGAATCTGTCAGAAGAGGGTAAGCTCTCTGATCTGCATTGCTCTCCTTGCCTTACCAAGTAATATAGAAAGACAATAATGAGTGAGCACCATTGTTATTGCCTATTGAAAATCTTGAGGACTTAATGAAATGAAGTATTTAATCATTCTGTAGTGTGCTATGTGCATTTCTGTGTATACACTGAGCTGAGAGCTTTGTAGAGATACTTGCAAGTTTGTTTTCATAATAAGTGTTACTACATGTGGCATATGGTTAACTAAGGAATGTCCATGCGATTTTTTACATGGTAGAAACGTATTTATATACTTGCTATTTGATTTTTATTTCATTTGACGGACAGTGCTAATATCTAGGAACACTTAAGAAATTAAGCAATTCATAAATGGTTGATAATTTTTTTGCAAGACAAAATGATATATATGGGAGCTGAAAATACTGACTGAGGTATATGTTTGTAGTAATGAATAAAAACCAGAGAGTCTACTGGACTCCCTGCTAGCATATGTATTTAATGAGTGTAAAAATATAAATTCCCTGTGTGTAGCTTAAATACAATCTACTTATGCTTTTGCCTCTAGCTCACCTAAAGCTTTACAAGGAGGGACCACCAGGTGGGTGGAACAGTGTAATGTTGTCTGTCTGTGTCCTGTCTTTGGTCTCTTTTGTTACTGTAAAGGCAGTATTTACCTTTCCTTGATGGAATAAAAATGGTGAAGGCAGAGTCTGCAGTATCCAACACTGTTTAGGACTAAAAATTTTCTACAGACTACAGAAGTTCTGTAATATAGCTGAGGAACTGTTTTCAGAATTCTAGCTTATGTTACGTCAGTTTCGGTGGCCACCATCCCACTAAAGTGAGTGGAATTTAGGTTGATTTCTTTGACTTTCAGATCCATCACACAATCCTGAGTATGGAATTTTGCAAAGTTAAAATGTGAAGTCTGATCAGAAGAACATCACAACTGAGAATTGGTGTATTACTCCCCACCCCCCTCCCCCCAATCATTTCTCTTGTCTGTGAGCAAACTCTAGATAAATGTAACCCATTTTAGAGATAACCTAATATGCCTCATAATTAGGCTTACTATAATCTGGCAGTTCTTATTCTAAAAATCTTTGAAGCAAAGACTATGAGTGTAGTGAAAATTTTGCTGGAAAAGTTCTGAGTTGGTGGGCTATGGACCTCCATTGTGAGGTATATCTTATCTAAAACTAAGATAACAGCTGAATTTAAGCAAAAAGACAAGGTGAAATGAATTAATAAATGATGGGAAATATTGTAGAAGCATGGTTTTACTGATTTGAATAAATATTGCATATAAAAAATGGGAACTGAAGCTTTTCGTACAAGAACTAAATTTGCCCTTTTTACTGGTTTGGTACTAGTCAGTTTGGAAGGATTAAAGGGATGATAGCTTTTTACTTTTCCACAACCTTGATGTATTTGGACACACAGGTCCTTATTCAAAACAAGAACACATTTAACACTGTCCAAGAAATACAAGAAAATTCTATTGAAAACTGCGTGAGGGCTAATTAGATACTAACTGATAACACCATTAGCAGTGAATTAGTAGGGAAGTCTTTTGAAGGAAAAGGAGATTTAATTGTGCTTTAAGAAAGGCAATGAACGATATTAACCGGATTTATGGAAGTTTATTTTGGATATAGCCCCTGCTGTGTCTTTCTGCATTTTCTTGCTCAGTTTTGTATCCCACCAAGAGCAGGACACACAGAGCCCTGGCCATTGTTGGATTTCAGATGGAGATTAAGGAACTTATTTTGTACAAACCCTTATGATTTGCAAACTCCTTTTAGGCAGCTCTTTTGAATTACCAAATTATTATCAAATGTGTGATAATTAACTGAAGCTCCATTGGAACTCAGTTTATTTTGAAAGAGGGTTTTCTGATCGTATTCCTCTTTTTTTCTACAATGACTTGTCACTTCTGCAATTTCTTGCCCAAGTAACTGACATAACTGAATACGGCACCTTCCAAAACATTTATATCTTCCCGTGTATGTGGAAATGAGAGAAAGCGACATCTTCTCGAGGGTCCTTCTGTGACAGCTGAGATAGCAGGGGATTTTTGTGGTATTTTAGGTGAACACCAACTAGTTTCATTCTGGTGTCATAAAGGTGGTGAACCTGTGTGCTTTTTGTAAATGTGCTGCTTTTTTTGATACTGAGTTTATATAATCCAGAATGTTCATAAAGTAGTCTGAAATTTCGGTCTGCCTTTTTTTCCTGAAATAAATATTTGAATAAAAGCTACCTAAAGACATTCTCAAATGATGAAATACCAACTCCCTAGTGATTAAAACACCCTTTCTGAAGAACAAGAAGTTCTTTGAGTCCTCCTTTTAGTGTAATATATTGCCTCAGTATCTCTAGCCTGTCTTCTCTTTTATTTCTGTAAGTTAAGAAACTGTCATTATACTATGTATGGATGATCATTATTTGTTTATTCATTAAGCAGTTTCCTGTTCTCATGCTTTTCAAACAATTACAGTATAGCAATCTGCTGAGATCAAACTTTCTAAGGATTAAGATTCGTTTTCTTTTTTTTTGATCCTTTTTTCTAGTTGAGTTAGGAATACTAGATGTTGTTGGTGAATATTCAATGTGATTATTTTACAAGACTTACAAACAATCATTATGACCAGGATAAACCCTTGATGTGTTCTATCACTAAAGAACAAGTTAGTCCTTAATTCTATCATGAAATACCCTTTAGATGATGATGCAAGTGGACATCATATTAGAAGAAATAAATCCAAAGGAGTTTGAAGCCCTGTCCTCGTCTTTTTGAAGTTTCATAATGAGAGTCCACTCATGTTTGTTACAGCTGCATGGATACTTCTTAGGAAATAAGACAGTGTTCAGACATTTTTGCATTAATTAAAGCAACTTATATTGGACTTTGTTAGAATTTCCCTGCACATACCATCAATAATCTTAGGGTAGGAAAGTTACATTGTCTACGTAAACTGTCATGCAGTGGACTTCTGAAGGGTCTGGTCTGACAGACTCATCTTTCACCGACAGTTCAGCTGCTGGCATTTCCCGTGTCCCCCACTCAAAGTAGGTCCTATCTTACAGGACGCTGGTGGGGGTGTGGAGGTTTAGGTATTTGGAGTTACAGGCCACTCGTGATTTACTGCCTACTTGGAGACTAGGCAAATGAGCAAGCAATTATCTTTGCCCATCCCAGAAAAATCTCATATTTTTTCCCTCCTTTCCAATTGCAACAAATAAGTAAACAACATCTTAGAAGTGTTTGTGGAACAGAAAAAGAAAATACTACCACTCACCTCTACCCTAAAAAGCTGGGGTTCTGAGGTGAGGGAATTCTGGCCTACACAGCTTCTTGAATACAGTAAACAATATTTACTGATCATGCAGATTGGATCTGTATTTTTTTCAGATTTTGAAGGTCTTCTGAATTTGTAATTAAAAAGATTAGAGCTGTAATTATTTGGAAATTCTGTGTGTTTTAAAGAAGCTAGCTTAAACTAAACCTTCCATTCAATATCCTTAACACCTTGATATTGTAGTTATGGGTATGATGTTTATCCTAGAAGGTCAGGATAAATGCTAAAGTTGAACAGTTGGGGTAGTAAATATTGATGGACTCATTCATATTCAGATATCAAGGGCCTAATAATACTAGAAAGTGCTGCTATTTTAGGTACTTGGTTTTTATGATTATTAAGGGTAGATTTGAGCAGTCCTGTGCTACACATTTTATTTGCAAGATGAGCTTTGGGGGACAGAATTTCAGAAAATACAGCACTGTAAAAATTAGTCCAATATATTGAATATGTCTTCCTTCATTTCAGATTATTCTGTGTTAAAGTTTAAAACTCCTAAAATACAGTAACTATTAAAAACTATGTGCCTGTTGTGTAACTTGTATCAGGATAAGCAGCCTTTCTCTATTGCCTTACCTTTTTCTCCATATGTAAGTTTTGGTATCTGTCAACTTTTTGGGTTCTAGGTACTTTTGGTTTTTTATTAAATTGCTATTCAGGAGAACATGAATAAAACCTTCTGCTGTCATACCTGTACACCCCTAATGTTCTTTAGTGTATTTGTACACTCTTTGCTCCAGCAGATGTGATGTGGAAATGGTTGTAGGCAATTTGTCCACTGTTTGGTAATACGTGATACTCTGTCGTTTTGAAAAAGTTGCTGTCTGTGATTCTATAACAAATTCAATTTGTGCCTTCTTAGAGCATTTTAAGCCCTTTGTTCACCTCTTGTCCATCTTAATTATTAACCCATTTTTAATTGTTTGGTTTTCCTTCTTCAGCTTTTCCATTGTGCTTCTACAATAATTCTCTTACTTGTTTACACACTCTGTTTGATGCAATTACCAGACACAGAGTTGATTCCTCCTTGCAGTGGATATTTAGTTAAAACACAGTCTCATTTCCTTCTTGCAGCCCATTACTTTGTTGTAGGTGATAATTCCATGCTTTAATTGGAGCACTTCAAATATTTTCGTACCTTATGATAAAGAGAATATTATTAAAAAATCCTTGCTTTTAGATCCAGATCTCTTTTCCTGATATACTGATATGTTGTCTTTATATAATCTGTATTGCCAACATACTTTAAAGTCATGAAGCAGACTGATACCAAATCTGGAGGTTAGTTTAAGGAAGAATGTTATCAGATTTGCATTGGTTCTGTCTTGGCAATGTTCAATCCTAAAATATTTGCTTAAAATCAGATAAAATACTAATTATAATTAATTTTTCCTGCAGTTGTGTGTAGGCAGAACCAAATATGGTATGACTAGAAGTATAGTTATGATACTTTCTAGTACTGACTATATCTATGGGTGTTAGAACAGGTTCATGACGTTAGTCTAGCTGATCACTCCAGAAATTGTGGGGTTTTTTTCCAAGCACCTTCTAAAAACATACAGTTGAACAAGCAAATTTCAAACGTATATGTTACTATCAAATAAAATTTAGCAAGCTAATCATTAGGAAAAAAATAAGACAAAAAACTCTATTAAAATAAAAGTCTAGATGGAAAACTAATGAGATAACAAGTTCACATCCAGAATAAAAGAACAGTATATCTATATCCATAAATTGGTGAATTTGACTTCAGAAAAAAAAAGAATAAGGTTATTAATATAGTACAGAACTGCCACCCAGTATAAGTGGCTAATTTTACATTTTCTCAATCTCCTCCTTCCGATTTTCAAGAAATCTGAGATCTATTTTCTTGTCATTGGAATGTATAATATATTTACTCGTTATGGAAATTATTCCAAATTTTCTTGTTTTAATCATAATTATACTTATCTAGAGTAGAGAATAATCTTTCAAACAATACAAAAAAAGAACAATGATGATTTTACAAGACATAACATTTAATGTACAGTGAATATTGGAATGCCTATATGGAGCTAGATTTAAAAAAGCTCCATATCTCTCATGTACTGGGGAGCCTGGAACTGCACACAGTGCTCCAGGTGTGGCTTCACCAGTGCTGAATAGAGGGGAAGGACCACCTCCCTTGACCTGCTGGCAAGACTCCTCCTAATACAGCCCAGGACACTGTTAGCCTTTGCTGCAAGGGCACACTGCTGGCTCGTGTTCAACTTAGTGTCCACCAGCTCAGTTTCTGCAGAGCTGCTTTCCAGCCAATTAGCCCCCAGCATGTACTGGTGCCTAGGGTTGTTCCTCCCCAGGTGTAGGACTTTGCACTTCCCCTTACTGAACTTTATGAGATTCCTGTCAGTCCATTTCTCCAGCCTGTCAAGGTCCCTCTGGATGGCAGCAAGATCCTCCAGCTTATGAGCCACCCCTCCCAGTTTTGTATTGTCAGCAAACTTGCTGATGTTGCAAACACTCTGCAGCTCTACACTCTGCACATATTCATAAATGAACTGGAAAAGTGAGACTTGAGAAGGGAAAGCTTGCAACTGATATGAAGTTAGTAAGACTAGTGAAGATAAGACCTGAATGCAAATTTATCATTCTCTTATCAGAATGCAGTTCTTTTTCATGAGGATTTAAAAAAAAAACAAGGTAAAGAAAAAAAAAAAATCTAAGATTGAGGCACTATGCAATAAAATGGCAAAGGAAATCCATAATATAGGACTATTAAGATGTGCAGTTGAGGAAAAAAATCCTAAATACATATAGAGAATAATGAACTCTGATCTGATCATTACTTTTTAAAAACAAGACCTTGATGTTAAAATAGATCTTGGGAAATGTTGGCTCAGTGCTTGGTAGTGATCAAAAAGCAACTGAAGTGGTACGAATTAGTAGGAAAGAAAGAGAAGATAAAAGAAGAGAAGGCTCCAGGGAGACCTTTCAGTACTTAAAGGGGGCCTATAAGAAAGATGGGGACAGACTTTTTAGCAGGGCCTGTTGTGATAGGACAAGGGGTAATGGTTTTAAACTAAATGAGGGTAGATTTAGACTAGATGGAAGGAAGAAATTTTTCACAATAAGGGTGGAGAAACACTGGCACAGGTTGCCCAGGGACATGGTAGGTGCTGCATCACTGGAATGTTTTCAAGGTCAGGTCGGATGGGGCTCTGAGCAACCTGGTCTAGTTGAAGATGTCCCTGCTCATTGCAGGGTGGTTGGACTAGATGGCCTTTAAAGGTCCCTTCCAACCCAAACCATTATATGATCTTCTAGACCATCATAGTGCCATTGTATAAATGTCCACATTTCGAATTTTGTGGGAAAATGTAATTTTGTCAACTCAGAGAGGGTACAGTAGAACTGTAAAAGGTTCAGGGAAGGATGGCAACTTTGATCAACAACATGGAACATGCTCCTTGTGAGGAAAGCCTATGTCGATGTCTATTCTTTCAACTGGAGAAGAATCAGTCAGATGGGCATATGATGGAGATCTCTCAAATCATAAGAAATGGGTAAATGCAAACAGTTGTTCACTGTTTCTTCCAGCACAGGAATTGGAGGCATCAAATGAACCTAACAGGTGCAGATTCAATATAAACAAAAGGGTCTTTAACTAATGTGCAATTAAGTCTTTTCTGCAGGACACTGTCTGCTTGCAGGAGTTTTAAAATGAGCAATGCATGTTCATGGAAGACAAATCCACTTGCAAACTATTAAATATGCAAACAACTTCTCTGGTTTAGAAAGTTCCTGAATTGCAAATCAGGTTGCTGGAAGAGTGTACTGGAAAAGTACTACTACCTTTTTGCCATTTTTAAATTTTTTACATGTCATCTGCTTTTTGGCTACTGAAACAGGATACTAGGCAAAATAGACTTTTGGCTTGTCTCAATAGATAATTTTGTTCACTATGAAACCAAATGATTTTTATTTCATGGTTGCACCGCTCTTCATTGTGCCAGTTCTGAGTTTACTTCTTCAGGAACAAAATTAGACTTTGCATTGTGCCCCCAAACCTCTGTAAATTAGGAATATGTGACATGGGTAATCCCAAAGTAAGATGTTTTTGCTTAATTCACTGAATTTTGGAGTGTCTTCTGGGAACCGAATCAGTTTCTGGTAAGAACTTGAGCTCCTTTTTCCAGAATTCTGCTGCTTTAATGGTTTACAATGATGAATGGTTTGCAAGTCATTTTGTTACCATTATCATTCTCATGATAATGAGGTCCAAGTAGAGTTTTAGTCTATCTGATAAATCCATATGATTACCAAGACTGCCTAAGATGCCTGTCTTATCTACCGACTACAGCAAAACATGGGAGTAAATGGAAATTTAAGTTTCACAGTAAGGAGATTTTTTTTTTTTTTACAATTACTACCTGATTTATTTTAACAACAACAACATAGAAAAGGAAAACGTTGCATTGCCATGTCATAGTATATCTTTAGTTTTCACCGAGGCCTCTATCCAGGTTCCTGGTACTTTGTCAAATTTCATGTTACTTTTAAAAAATATTTTAGTGAAATATTTTTCACTAACCTAGTGTTTTAAAATACATTGCTAACTACCAGCAGATGTAACCAATAGTTGTATTTATTTAAGACTTTATAATGTATATGTGCTTTATCTCACCTTTTGCTCTTAGAAAAAACATGTAGTTTTATCAAAGTTTGCTTTAGCTGCAGTGGGTTATAATTACTGACTGAAGGATGCATCAAGTTGCGTAAGTAAAGAGTATGCCCAAATGGGCAACAAATTGCATCATTTATTAATTTTTCTTGGGATGGAGTCCAAAACAAAGGAAAAAGTAGTAAAGCAAAATTAAGAGTTAGAACTGGTTGGAGCTGAATTTATGTAGTGAGATTGTTTACTCTTTTGCTTATTTGCCTTATGTAAAGGACTAAGGTTTTTAATTGTTTTCTCAGTAATTAAATGCTAATTTGCTTGTGGTCATTTTTCAGGATAGGAGCACTTGCCATCTGATTTGTATCTGATTTGTTTTGTCCTGGTTTAACCCCAGTCAGCAACTAAGCACCACGCAGCTGCTCACTCACTACCCCCACGGCGGGATGGGAGAGAGAATTGAAAGAGTAGAAGTGAGAAAACTCGTGGGTTGAGATAAAGACAGTTTAATAGGTAAAGTAAAAGCTGTGCAAACAAGCAAAGCAAAACAAGGAATCCATTCACCACTTCTGTCAGCAGGCAGGTGTTCAGCCATCCCCAGGAAAGCAGGGCTCCATCACGTGTAACAGTTACTTGGGAAGGTAAAAGCCATAACTCTAAATGTCCCTCCCTTCCTTCTTCCTCCAGCATAATATGATGAGCATGATGTCATATGGTATGGAATATCCCTTTGATCCCTTGGGGTCAGCTGTCCCAGCTGTGTTGTCTCCCAGCTTCTTGTGCACCCCCAGCCTACTTGCTGGTGGGGTAGTGTGTGGAGCAGAAGAGGACTTGACTCTGTGCAAGCACTGCTCAACAATAGCAAAAACATGCCTCTATTATCAGATCAGCTGTTTTTAGCACAAATCCAAAACACAGTCTCATACTAGCTTCTATGAAGAAAATTACCTCTATCCCAGCCAAAACCAGCACATGTTTGTTTCAGAAGCTCTTCAGAGTAGTATCTGCATTGGGGATAGCTAAATTATTTATGCCCTAAAGCCACTGTCTTCCTGGCAGGCTGTTTGGAGACCAGGCAAGTACTATAGGATGTTTGTACAATCAACCTCCTGTTATCCAGCGTAATGGAAGACTTTAAAACCTCAGAAAATACAACTCCCCTGACATTATACAAACTGGAGGATGTGCTGGCGTGGAATACAGTAGAGTCACCTTGTGACGTAAGATCAGCTTGCCTCTATAAAGTAGGGTGTAAAGAAGAGGGAGTCAGGCTCTTTTCAGTGGTGCCCAGTGAGAGGATCAGTGTGAGCACACACTGAAATGCAGAAGCGTCCAGCTAAACATCAGGAAACACTTTGTTACTCTGAGGGTGACTAAGCACTGGCATAGGTTGCCCACAGAGGATGAGGATGGAGATTTGTGGAAGCATTCAAAAGCAGTCTGGACATGGTCCTGGGGCAGGCAGCTCTAGGGGGAGAGTTGGACCAGATACCTCCAGAGGTCCCTTCCAACCTCAGCCATTCTCTGGTTCTGCTATTAGAAGCTTTATTTCCATCTCAGTCTTGAAGGACCTTAAGGTATTGCAGCACCAGGAAGTGGGAGATCATAGAGTTCAGTTGCAACCTTGTAGCTCAGCTGGCTCTGAGAACTATCCACATACATTATGTGTCTTAACTAATAAGGCTGGATGAGTTACAATGATTATGTGAGAATCAGGCTGGCTGCACACAGCCCTGTCAGATTTCTTAAACTTTGGCATAGTTAATTTGTAACCTAGACAAATCACTCATGGATAATTTAGAGTTTACAGTATTTCTGGATTGTTTCTGTAGTCTAGATTAATCTGTTTTGTGAGTTAAATGGAATTTAAGAACTCAGTATTTTTTAAAGCCTGATGTATATTTTGTTTGCAATACAGTTCTTTCCACTAACATGTCATTATTGTTTACTTTGAGATTTTAGCATTCTAAAAAGCATCCCAACACCATTGCATAATTAAACTTTATTATTCTGTTGCTAATATGTTCAGAAAGTGATTTTTGGAATTATATGGACGCATTTATTCTTTCTAGTCAAATTCTTCAGTGTTTTAACGATTCAGATTGCCATGTCTGTGTGCAGCATATTTTCTTGGGATGTTAAGTATATATGTAGAATTATACCAAATTAAGGTACTTCACAAAAAAATATGGAAGGAACGGACATGACAATTTGTATTACACAAAACTATAATTGTGATGTGATTTCTTTTTCATTGTAATATCTCACACACAAAAATAAGTGTTTGCTTGAGGAGATTTAGAAAGGTACTTCACTGGGTGTCTACTTCTATCCAATAGATAGTTTCATCTAGTTAAGAAGGAAATACAATGGTAGAAAGAAACTTATGCTGTAGAATGTCATTTTATTGCATAGCAGACAATCTATTAAATAGGTTACAGTATATCAGTTTATGTACACTTGCTTTTATGCAGTAGCAGTGTCTTAATTAATTAGGTTTATTAATTCTTATAATCTAGTACTTTTTAAGCATATTTTTAAGGAATAAGTAAACCATAAAAGATTTGCTACTCCCTATCTTACCTCTGCTTTAGAACAAACTGATAAAACAAAGCAATCTCTAGAACTTATTTCGGAGCTGTCAGCTAGGAGAAGTAATGAAAAACACGTGCCTACTTAAATAACTTAAAATGATGGTATCTTGCAAAATGTCACAAAAATGACATACACTTAATTTTTTGAGAACTCTAACTTTTTATGCTGTGTTAGGTTTCATCTATGGGGGTTCTTCCATCATTCTCTGACTGCAGAAACGTTTATGCCAAGATAAGAAGATAAGCAATAGAGGCTTGGGAATGGGTGGAGATGGTGAAAAATCTGCTTTTGGTGCCAGTGCAGGTCTATGTCAGCATACGTGAGCTATGACTCTCTTACCCAATGAATCCCGAAGAATGTTAAGCATTGGGCAATCCCACATTGAAAGCAGATCTTTTGCTAAAAGAAATCTCTAGATCTGTATCCTTCTCTTAGCCAAACTAAGAACTGATTGTTAGCAACATTTTCAAAACCTGTTGTTTGCTTTAGTTCTCATGTGACCTTAAAGAGCTAAACTTCAAGTCAGGATGTTCATAAGGTTCATGCCCTGCAAACTTGAGTGCTTAACCACCTGAGGTGCCATAAGGGTCACAACTTTTTCTGGGGAGCTGAGGCAGCTGTTTTGTTAAATCCTGTTTAGGTGAATGGATAAGCAGAGCCTGTATCCAGGGGGAATATCAACCAGTCAAAGGAATTAACATCAGGAAATCCAAAAGTCCATAGACCTAAGCAGTTGTGATTTCAGCAGAGCAGTCAGGCAGTTTTCCCATGATGGAAAGCTCTAAGTAGAGGCAAGGAAGGAAGAGTTTATGCAGATACTTGTCCTGGTTTCAGCCAGGATAGAGCTGGTTTTCTTCACAGAAGCTAGTGTGAGGCGATGTTTTGGAATTGGGATGAGAAACTGTTGATAATGTGCTGATGTTTTGGGTTGTTGCTAAGTAGTCAAGGACAGCCCAGCTTCTCGTGCTGGGCTGCCAGCGAGCAGGCTGGGGGTGCAGGGGAAGCTGGCAGGGGCGGGCATAGCCAGGACAGCTGACCCAGGCTGGCCAAAGAGATATTCCCTACCATATGACGTCATGCCCAGTACATAAACTGGAGTTGGCCGGGGGACGAAAATCGCTGCTCAGGGATGGGCTGTCGATCACGGGGTGGTGAGCAATTGCTGTATTGGGCATCACTTGTTCTTGTACATTCCTTTGTTGGTGTTATTATTATTGTTGTTATCATTGTTGTTTCTTTCTCTCTTTCTGTCCTATTAAACTGTTTTTATCTCAACCCACAAAGTTTTTTTTCCAATTCTCTCCCCCATATCACTGGGGGCAGGGAGTGAGCCAGCGGCTGCGTGGTGCTTAGCTGCCGGCTGGGGCTAAACCATGACAATACTATTACTAGTTGGAATTAATCAATTTTTTAAATTTTGTGTCTTGTAAAATATCGATCCCTTTTGTTTTTGATTTTTTATATCAATTCAGCTGCTTGCGTATAGTTTCACCTGTGTTTGAAAAAAATAACTTTGCATTAAAAGCTTCCATGTCATACAGATGTCAGGGTGATGACCAGGTTATCTTTCCTTTCCTCTCCTCCTTCTTCCATGTGTTCTCAAGAGAAAAAAGAAAAAAAGAAGGGGGGAGAGGCACCTAAGCACTGGAATATTTTACTCATCTGGTGCTTTGGTCCATGCTTTGATGTTCTAATGCTGTTTTATTGGTTCTACTGTTCCAGGAACCATACAAACCCCTTAGTGTTAGAGAACATTGACAGTAAAATTTAAAGTCTTTGGACTATTTTCAATCCTTGTTTAAATTAGGATTTGATTCCTTTTTTAGTCTAGAAAGCAGAGGCCAAACCAGGGAACTGGAAATCCACTTTTGGATTAATTTTGATTTGGAAGCAGATAGAAGTGGGGCTTTGATGGTCTAAGAATGAACTCCAGTTGCTTCTTTTGGAGGGCTTTAACTTCTGGGCCAGTGTCTTACAGAAGACAGGCTTCTATTAAATCATTACACAGCTGTAATGAAAGGTCTTCTCTTTCTTTGTCTGCCAAATGTAGCCATGGTATGGATTGAGGGAAACCATGGTACGAGACCCAGGTTCTAGAAGTCCTTTTGGTAAATCTACACCATAACATTACAGCCATCACTAAACCTGTGTAATCAATGCCCAACCTCCTCATTTTTTCATTACTGATTTAAATTTCTCTGGCTTTAAGTTTCATGCTTTCAATTTTGTTAGACCTTTGGGTTTTGTTATATTCTCACTAAGTGGCAGAGCTATTTAGTACCTTGTGAAGGTACTTAAACCCTGTGATTAACCTTATCTAATAGAATTAAGACAAAGAATTATTTGTATCTCTTGTTGTTTGGTACTTTTCCAGGTCCTCATTTGTATTTGTGATTACTCTTTTATCCTTTTGCCTGTGTATAGTGATAGTATGTCTACAGTTCAGTTTAAATCATTGTATTTAATTCCTTTTTTTTTTTTTTTTTTTTTTTCAGAATTCATGTGTGTGTGTGCATGGATTTGTATGTCATAATATCCCATCAGCTCTACATTTATCTGCAAAACTAAAGTTTCCACTTATTTCAGTCTGATGCATCTTCCTCCAGTTTTCCCCTCTCAGCATGGAAGACCTCTCTGCTTTATTCTCTGCTTTCAGAAGCCATGGAAAATCTGGCCATGTGGTCTCAGAAGATAATGCTAATTACTGTGTTCAGATCTTCTTTTCCATCACCACTGTAAAAAGTTTTTTGAGAGCCTACATCTGTACTCTGGAACCGACAGTGTTGTATGAAATACACTATGCTGAAGATGGCACATTGTTTTCTGACTCTAATGGAATGTACTTTTTTTTTAATTTTTACAGAGTATCAGGCTGCCATTTTGCATTTAAAGAGAGAACACAAAGAAGAAATTGAAACATTAAAGGTATACTTTTGTAATTATTTTTTTCTTTCCCTGACTCTAGTGCATTTTACTGATTTAAGTAGTGCAAACATGTATTTTCCAAATGTTAAGAATTTAATTGTTTTTTTCTAAAGTTGTTTTCAGTTGACTGCCAACTCAGTTAAAATTAATCTAATTAAAATCCATATATGCACTCATATCTGATGGCAAAAAGCAGTTTTATATGTTTCCCTTTTGTAGTTTTACTTACTGTTGTACTCTTAAATTCTTCCCTCTAACTCAGCAGTGCAGTACTGTTACATTTGCTTATTATGTTAAGGCACTGGCATTTAATAGTCTTTCTCAGTGAAACATACTTCTGTAGAAGCAGTTTTCTGTAATTTTAGACTGAAAAAAAAAGCATGATAATTCCATTTGTGAGACTTCCTGAAATTTTGTACTGTACCATGTCTGGGTTTGGAAATGTAAACTTCACCAACTGTCTAATTATTAAAAACAGAAATAACAAAGTTTAATATTAGAACTTACTTTCTGTTGGCATGATTGACTCTGCTAAGCAAAGTGAAATATTACAAGGAATTCTTTTTTTTTTTTTCATAAAAGCAGGAACTTAAACGGCAGTATAACTTAAAGTGAATTTGTTGAGCAGTCCTACTTTGAAGAAAAATTAACAGCATCTTCCTTTTCTCACCAATTATGATACATTCTTACATGTAGCTGCACTGTGTTCTGATACAGGTCCATATGCTAAATCCTTCGTGTACAAGTCAAGTACAAAACATTCCATATTTTCTTTGTCATCATTAAGGTGAATGGAATAGAAAAAAGCAAATTACTAACACAAGGAGTCTGATAATCCAGTGTATTGATACATTGACAATGTCATTGGGCAGATCATATATAGCAATCATCAGACTAGTACGAGTACCAGATTTGTATTACACAGAGTATTTATGTCTTTGTGTCTGCACAAAGGCCAGGACATAGTGGATGTAAAGCCTGTGAAGTTGAGAAAGCTCAGTGGCATCTTTGCGTAGAAGGGGGTGGAATGATGGTAGCAGCTTGTGGAGTGGACAGGACAGGCAAAGAGTTTCTTGTGTGTGCAGCACCTCTTAAAATTCAGGACAGGGAAATACAAGCTAGCACTAAAGTCAATACAACAGCAATGTACAATAAATATTATTAATAATGTTTCTTATGAAGAATAGCATAACTCTCCCACAGCAGATGGATGCAAGGGGGATTTATTCATTTTGAGAGGGTATTTCAGAGAATACAGTCTTGATGAGAAACAAAAATATGTTTGTGTACCTCCAGCAGCCCTGGAAGCTGTAGAGGCAGAGAAGACAGGTACTTGGCACGCATCCATGAAAAATCGCACATCTCTCCAATTTAATCTTTCATTAAAAGAATGTTCATCTTGCACAGTTTCTTTTCTGAAAGGCACTGGAGAAAAAGTAGATTAATTTATTTTCTGCTCATAACTTTGAATGATACAAACATTCTCTTTTAAATCAGAATATTGTTTTTTATCTGGATAATTTGAGTTTTCCTCAAATATCATCATGTCTTAATGATTAGTTGTGTTAATATATAACCTTGTTTAGAGTAAGGAAATTGTGAGTGGGTTGTTTCCAGAAAAGTGAAATTGTGATCTAACTTTCAGCACCATAAAATCTCGTCATCTATGTATGTAAATGTAATTAGAAATGAGCTAAAATGCAAATATTTGCTGTCCATGATTAGTAGCAGAAAACTTCTGCATTCTTAGCAGCAATGTCCTACAGATCGTGTTTTCTTACATTGCTTGTATTTGGCAGTTATTTTCATGTTTGGTACTGTTTTATCTTACACTATATAGTTCCAAACTCAAACCAGAAAAGGTGATATAAATGTTTTGTAGGCCTTTTAGGTAACAGCAGTGAATTGTAAAGTCTACATCATGACGATCAGGAAAATAATTGATTCAGAAAAATAATACTTATGCTTATTGTATGCAAGACATAATTCAGACAAGATTTTTGGTTTTCCATTTTGGAGTTACTCATAAGTTACTGGACACCTTGCACAGAATTCTGTTTGTAACTTTGTAAGACCGATGATTCCTGAGACGTAATGTGATTTTTCATTTTACAATATTGAAGGATATAAAAACTTCCTATACCAAAGGCCAGATGAAGCCAGTATCCTGTCTCCAGCGACCAGCACTGGGTGCTTAGAAAACACTTACAAGAAATTCAGAGTGTAAGAGTAATGCCTTCTTCCTGTATGGTGCTTTTTGTTTTGATTTGGGTTTTTTTGGCAACTCTGAGTGACTTTGTTGTCTCTGCCTTGTTGCTTCTACTACGGCTGCCTCCATGCCCCTTCCTTAACAGTGTGCTGCTTGATTTTTGCACCTCAGCCCAGCTTGGTGTAAGGCATCACGTTCATAAAAGATGCATAGTGACTAAATTACTGAGAAATGTTGCCCTAGTATACCATTTCCAGCAATTAATGCCTTAAGGGTTTCCTGAAAGAGAGTCTGCACACAGGTTGTGGTATATAGTACTGATGTACTATACGCATGCTTCTGTGACTTCTGAATGCTACGCCATCTGACTAGTGTTCCTGTTCTTTTTCTGTATGTCCTTGGCAAGGAATTCCTCCTACTGGAATATGACCTGTCATAGACGCATCCTTTTTGTTTGTACAGTTGTTTTTGAGCTGTTTATTTCTCTGGAACATGTAGAATGCCATGTGAAAATTTCTGTATAGTGCCAGACTAATAATCTTAAAAACACTTGGGCTGAAAATATTGATTTCCTATGTTCTTAATATATCCTGTGTCTGAAGAAGGTCAACACTAAGTTATTCATTTTGTGAAGTGAATGTCAAATCTTACTGCAGCATGTTATTTTTTTATAGTGTGTGAAATCTGAGAGTCAGATGCTGCTACATGGTCCTGCTGCTTTGGTAAATCATAAATTGTTAGTTCAGCTTCTAAGTTTTAGTAGTTTTCTAAATGAAAGGGTGTAATTTCAAACTTTTTTCCCTTTTTTTTATATAGCCTGTCTACTTTAAGAGGTTCTTTCTCCTGTGTCCCTGATGTTCAAATATTTTAAGGAACAAAAATTTTTTCTCTGCATCTCTGTTGTTAGCCTTTATTGTTTTGTCTTTAATTTCAAAGGATTTTTCCTGGGTTTTGTGATTAATTTAAAAATTACTACTTTTCCCTGAAATCAGTTCAGTCTGTAATATTTAAATATAACAGCAAAGGGACATGATTTTTGTTCATGCTTTATGTTACCAGCATTTGCACTGATAAAAATGGAATGCATTAGAGAAGGCCAGGCATTGTCTGTATACTCTCTTTCTTGTGGCTTTTCATTATTTAAAGGAAAGGAAAGATATATTTTAAGATAAAAAAAATATGAATTACCACATACTGCTGTACATATGGAACTTCACTTTATAAAATTTCATATGGGAACATATAGGGAAGTAAATTGTGTCATGATTTAATGTAATAACTTGTTGCATTTTATTCTTTAAGAGTATAACAGAAAAATATGGTGGTAGATATCCCAACTATTGGAAATGCTTGGGTTAAATGTGATTTTTGTACTACGTGCTGAAGGAACCTAGAGACAGAAATTTCTCTGAACCCGCTCTTTTGCAAGTTGATCCAAATCCCATCTCTTGTATTTATTAAGAAGGTATCATCGTACCTTCTCTGTAAAACATTAGGAGACCCTTATTCTTTGTTATTCCTAAAATGCCTAGAAAAGTCTTTAGGGAAAAGTTCTGAAAAAATTATTAAACTGTCCTCTGGAAGTGAAAGCAAACAAACTTATCCAGAACATATCCCTTGAAACCTGTATATAGTGGCTTGTGAAAGACCTGTTTACTCTTTAGCAATAGAAGGTGTTCTATACTTCTGTACTATTTCTTTTGGAAGTTATTTTTTCCTTGACTATGTGAATGAATTTCGTAATGGATTTTTATTCTCTAAGATTTGTTATTGTTATGTTAATTTCCTATAACCTTCAGATGGAATCCCCAGCGTACAATCAGAGTTTTACCACCAATTTGAGAGGCTTGATGCTCATTCTGTAGAGAGTTGAAGTTGCAGTGAATGTAGGACGTAAAACAATCACTGGATAGGGAGGGTGAATGACAATATTGTGTTTATTTTATGTTGCCATATTTATGCTGCCACAGTAACTTGAAGCTTTGTTCCTTTTTTTATGTTACTTGAAATCAATTCTAGTCATGTAGCGTGCATCTTAATTAAATTAAGATTACAATATTTATTGCACTGAGTCTATTATTGATTAACCTGTACCGTATCGTATCGCATGACAATCAGAATAACTCATAACAGCTCTTAATTGGTTCATTAATGTACATAATTCAACTGAATCATCCACATAAAGATAATCTTTAGAAAGGGTAATACAGTAGACATAAATACTTAGTTTTTACTGGTTTACTTTTAAGTACATTTAATAGTTGCTGTGTTCAGAGCATTTCTTGAATTTTTCACCTATTATTTTAAAAAAAATTGAATGATACATTTTTTCAGACAAAAAACGATTTCTGTTCTCCACTGTTGAATTTTTTACTTTTCCTGCTCCTGCCGCTAGATGTCAGCTAAGCCTTTCACAAGTAGTTCCCAAAGGCTGTCACAGCTTCTCTCCGTGTGCAAATTTCATACTTCCTTCTAAACTGTGAGAGTATGTGCGGTGGTAACATCCTGCCCACTATTTGTGGAGCTGGCGCAGTCTTAGTTTTAGGTCAGAAATTAGCTTGCACATTATGGAACTAGAATTGCAGTTGCTTAATGGATAAGTAGTAGCTGTCATCACCTTAATAGTATTTTTCCTACAGAACCAAGTCAGTAGTCCATTTACAATATTTTTATTTAATATTAAGTCGTTGGCATCTACTTAGTTGGTTGTTAGATATTAAATAAAAATGTTGTAAATGGACTACTGACTTCTGAAGGGAATGAATTAACTTCAAGTCAATATTCTGATTACAGTGTTTCATAGTTAATCCAACACATCGCTGCACAAGGGTGCAGCATACTTTTTTTTCCCCTGTAAACTCATTTGATAATATGAGTAAAAAAAGTTATTTCCTTTTCCCTAATTTCTCCTTCTTCCCTGTAGCACAAAGGTACCAAATATCCTTTCGTCTTCAGTTACATGGAAGTTTAATACTAATTTTGGAAGATGGAATCAAAGTCCTAAGCTGTCCTATAACTGTGTACCGTGTGCATGGCTCTTTCTCTCTGATGCAGGTTATTAGGCTTCCAGCAACTCACTACAGCTCCCAAACTGAGAATAATAGTGTCTCTAGCCATGAATCACAGGTTTTTAAATAATATTATTATATATTATATGATGCACATTATATAATGCACTCTATAAGAAATAAGAATACATATAACAATAAAATATAAACTATAGATAGATTGTAAAGTATGCAATAAATATTATATAATAAAATAATATTTCTACATCTCTCAAAGTATCTTGTAGCAAATTTAGAAAGAAATACCTGTATTTGCATCTAACATAGTTATGAACGTATTATTGAAAGTTAAGAAATAGTGAATGGTAATGCAGTTGGTGTATAACTGCCTGTGACATTATGAAAGAACAGGCTGGCCTCATTTAGAGAAGAATGTGTCATGGGGTGTTCATAGTGACCTTTGTGGTCTGCTTAGTAATGTTTGTATTTTAGCATTTTTGTGAAGGTTTCAAGAGCTGAAATGTAGAAGTGGGTAGAAAGTAATTTCCTTTTCACAGAACTTCCGTAACTTTGAAAACAATTTCGTATCATAAATTGAGATTAAAGACCAATGCCTCCAAGTGCCACAGAGAAAGGTTGGAAAATGTGGAAGAAAGGAACGTGAAAGGGAAAGTCATAGCACCAGTCAATATTCATTTTTATTTTGTACTGAGACCACAAAGGCATAAAAATATTTTCTCAGTTACTGAGTGAAGTAATAAAGCTTCACCTATGCGACAAACTTCTCATTCTTTTACAAATCTCTTTTTACATCTCTCATGCGTCATAAGTCCTTCCCTGGCCCTTTGTCTTTTTACTTGTCCATTCATTTTCCCTCACAGTCAGTGAGCTTCCATTTGTGAATGCTTCCATTGCTCTTTAATTATAACATGAGTATGACAAAAGGTGCTGCTTCTCCCTGCTACATTTTGAGATTTGTAATTCAACTGTGGGAGGCAATGTTGAATAGTGTTGAAAGTTGTTGTATGCCAGAATGCTTCTCAAAAAAACTCTTTTATAAAAAAGTGGGTAATTTCACTTTTATTTTGACAATTTAAAATGTGTTTTACTTATATGTAAAAGTGAATAAAGAGTGTAAAATATTAGATGCTTTAACACCAAATCAAAACATTGTAAAATAATATTTGAATTTGTCTAAATCTTCTCTTTTGTACATAGTCTATTACAACAAAGTGTAATTTTTTGGAACAGATTCAACTGAAAAATTTCTGACCTGGATGCTCTTAGGTAGGGATCTTTATCATTCCTTTCTGGAAAAAAAGAAATTTTTTAATTCCCATGCCCACCCTGTGCATATCTGAATTCTTGGCGTAGGATAGAGATTTCACAATTTATCAGAAGTCACTATATTTTGGAATCGGCTATTAAAATATGGGGGCCAATGACGAATAGTGTTGAAAGCTTTGATATGCCACAGTACTTAACAAAACAACATTTAAGAAGTGGATAATATGCTGACTTTTGGTAATAAAATTTTGCTTCAGGATGCTGAGATTGTTGGTTTTAACCTTGACAAAATGAAATGCATCTGTAAGGTGGCTAGCTGCCTTGTGTGTTCTTTGCTGGATTTTCATGTCCCAGCATGCACAAATGGAAGAAAATCTGTATCATGTATGCTTCTGTCTGGTGAAGTGGAGTTGCAGCTCAAAGGAGCAGCCAAGGTCAGCAAGGGTTTATTAGTCAGTCTTTCCTAATGAGCAGTTCAAGCTTTTCAGCGTTTCCATGTGGTGTTACTGATGAAGGTCTCCCAGCTTGCAGTTAATTATTGATACTACTCTTGCCTAACTTGAAATGTTTCAGTCTTTTGTGCTTAGCTGCTAAATGTATGGTTTCACCACTGTGTGTACTGTGTGTCTTTAAGAATCTTCTTCTTGGCTACTTTGTCCTCATGTAGGAATTCTCACTGTTCAGTGTGGAGCCTACAGTGCAAGACAGTGAAAATATAAAGATTGAGAAAAGCATAAAAAATATGAGAAAGAAGGGACTGAAATCCCATGAAATTGTATTAAAATACCTATTTCGGTACTCTCAAGGCTCCCAGACAATGGGAGCAAGTTTATCTTTAAAATATGTATTTCCTGAAATAGAAGAATTCCAGCAGAAGAAAAATCACCCTGTAATGAAAAGTTTGCATGACCAGTGCTAGAGAAGGTGGAGTAGCAGACTAGGGAATGATAGCAAAGGACAAGAGCAATAAAGCAATAACTTTCTACAGGGTGCCTACAAGCACACAAAGAGCTAGCAGGAAGCACTTTAATCTCTTTGGAACCACTTGTTGACAATTGCATCTTCATTCAGAAAGGAAGCTTGAAACGATTCTTCATGTTGTGTGAAGATATGCCCTAGTTCAGTGCTTAACTATGTTTTTAAAACTTCCACATTGTAATTCCTGTATTCATGTCACACTCTATGTAATCAAATTCTTGATGAAGTTTTAAGTCTCTCTGCTGTGCTCTGATGCTTACATTAAGCAACTTTCTCTCCTCTTCCCTATTGACTTCCTATTTTCCATATTTTTAATGCAAGGGGTGCTTTTCATCCTTGTTTTCCTTTAATCATATGTTTACATTGTTACTGTTTTCTTATCAGATAGCTTGAATATCCAGGAAGACTCTTCTGTTGTATTGTTTGGTTTTTTTTGCTGCTATTTCTCATGTCTTATTCCCACTCTATTATTTTCATCAATACAATTTCACTGTAAGAACTTGGATTGTTTAGACTTCATGTCAGCTGCAGAATGCTGTTAGTTCCAAATGTTGATCCAAGGATTCTCCTGTTTATTTAAGAAGTTACCACAGACCATGTTCCATATATTGAATATAGTGAAAATTTCTTTAACTCTGTTTCAGCACATGGACACGGACATGGTATTATATAGTTAAAATGTGCGTAGAAATCAACAAGATAATTTATAGCTTTAAAACTTCAGCAAGACTGAGCTCCTGCTCAAATTTAGACCCATTACAAAACACTCTGCTTAATTAGGGCTAAAATGAAACTCTTCTAAAAAAAATCATTATAAACCCCTGCATTTATCATAGTTTGTGAAAGTTAATTGAGTCACCTTAAGTAAGTATGTTAAGCGCTCAAGAGAATAAAGTAGAACACATACTGTGAACATGATGACATTTTATTTTGACAGATTTGGAAGACCTCTGTTAACATATGAAACAATTGTCTACAAGAGAGATTAAGTGAAATATGATCATGGGAGTATAAAAGCCACTAAAAATTAAGTAGTATGAATGTTATCTTACCATTTTGATTTTGAAAACATGTACCCCGTGCCTCCTTGCCAAAATTATCTGCTTTTTGAAATGTACTACACCAGATGTTTGTTTGAATCTAATAATTGTAAAGCATTTCTCTGAATGAAATACAAAATTTTCTGTAGTTTAAAAACTCTGCCTCTAATAGTCCTGGTTTTAGAATTGAGACAAATTTGGCAAGGATGAACATTTTGCTGATAGAGGGAGAATGTATCTGAAATTGTAAGTTAAAACTTCTGAAACAAAACTATTTTTTCTCATACTCGGTAAAGACTTCAGATTTTAGCAGCTTCTGACTTTTCAAATCTGGTGCTCATTGTACCTATTGCATCTTCTGGTGCTGACCAAAGTTTTAATGTGCCATTTCCACAAAACCATCAAAGATACCAAAGCCACCAAAGTTGTTATAAAATAACACTGGGGCAAAACTAAGTTCCACTGATTAATGGGTGTCAGAAGTTACTCTTGGTTAGTGGGGATCACCCTTCCAAGGATGCTTTGAAACTGAAATCTAGGAGCCTGTCTCCTGACCCCCTTTTTGATGATGAGGCAATGGGGGGAAAAAAAGCCACTGGAATTTGAAGCAGGCTACAAGAGCTGGAAAGATGTAGGGAGATGTGAAAGGTGGAGCTTGAGGTAGAAAATGTTGTGTACCCATACTGTGATGAGACTGGCAAGCTGGAGGGGGGAAAGAAGTAGTCTGGAAGTTAAGACAGAAGACTATAGGAGACAGCTTGCAGAGACGTGAATCTGGGCATCACGATACCAGTTTTACTTGTAAGTGGACAGTTTCCCCCAGAATATGGATCCTAGAATGAATACAGTCTATTCAGCATTTGATTTTATTTTTGTTGGTCAGTGAGTAATGCCCTCCCTTGTTTATTAATCAAAATGTGATCTGAATATAGATAGTTTCATTATGGATTTTCCAGTGTCACAAGCTTTCATCTGTCAGGATGTTTCATATGTATAAATTGGATTTTACAATATGTATTCAGATAGGCATGTATTATTATTACTCATATTTTATGCACAGAGACCTAAGGTATAACAAATTTATTAGGATGCTTACGTTTGCATGTATGTTCATATCACAGTTCATTTTTAACTTCCTTTGCAACTGTAAATTGGATCCCAGAATCTCAAGACAGTTGCTTAGAAAATGAGGTGTATCATTGGTTGCCACCTCAGAAACAGTGACTAAAATGACTTGTGATTCATCTTGCAGGAACTTTGCAGTTTGAGCAAGTGTAGAATCTGCTTTTCCACATCAGCATTATCATGCCTTTACTATAGTACTGTTGTGTCTCTTCCTGAGGTTCCATGTTTTGTTCATTATATACCTTTCAACTTCAGCACACATACTGCAGAAGCCTTTTAAAGCTTGGAGCTTTTTCATAATACGTTTTTTAATTAAGGTATGGAATAACTCCCATCATGTTCACTGAATGAGACACTGGTTCTGTGAAAGAGAAGGTTTCTGTGTAGATGCACTACATGGAAACATTGACAGAGAGGGAGAAAATTAAGGTTGCTCTGACGACCATACTTGTAGTTTTCCCTTTTGAGTAATCGACCATGGTTGTTTTTTTAACACATTTTTGTGTGTGCAATATTTGCTTCAAATTCCATAATGGGAAATTCTAGAATAATGTGACGAAGCATAGTTAGCATGTAGTATACCTTAGTTTAAAGTAGGTATGTCTTCTACACAATTACAGGGTCATTTCTGTAATTGATGTTATGCTTCTGTTTTTCCAGGTAGAATCTCTAGAGTTCATAAGCTGTATCTTGGATAAGTGTACTGGTGTCTTTGTCTCTTAAGTGTAGCATAAAGTTCTCTACAATGTTAAAAAGAAGACTAGTTATGAACACAGTGTTGAGTTTTCTTCTAAAGGTTACCTGATTGCTTAATGTTTAAAGACTGTCTTCTGTTTTTACCACTAATGTTTGTGATAGTGTCTGCAGAATTGGAAGCTTCCTAGTTAAACTAAGATACAAGTCATGAAAGATAACCTTGTGTGTGTAGGATCTCCTCATATACTTTGCCTTGACAAAGATATCTGCAGTTTGAATTTTCCCTTTAATCATTGTAATTGAGGCAAGTATTACATTGTCAGTAGGAAAAGTTTTTTCTGTAACTAAGTTGTGAGGAAAGAAATAGATTGGTTTTTTTTTGTCCTGCCATAGAAAGTGTGTAACAATGAAAACTGTTGACTTCTGAATGTGAAATTAAACACTGCCTTCATGTCCTTTGCTATAGAGAAAGAGGAAGTATTTTTTGTAGTATAATGTATTTTTTGTTGAAGAAAAGACTGTTTCAGCAAGCAATCCATTTGCTTTGACATGTTGAGGTCCCTCTTTATAACACGTGAGGAATGTGATAATTGTAAGCATCAGAGAATTACTCTTTTAGATTACTATGTTCCTTAAAGTAAAATTGAACCTGTGTTGTTACTTTGATATCTTGTGTCAGAAAGGCCCCAGAAAATTAATTTCCCTCCATAGCTAGGGAAGTGAATGGCTTCCTACACCTCAAAATCTTTTAGCTGTTTTCATTGCACATGTGAACTCTCTATCTATTGGTGGAGAGGCTAGTCATCTCCTCAGTGTAGGTACTCTTAGAAGTTTTAGAGAAAAATTATGTTCATACAGAGTGCAAGTCTTCAATTTCTATAAATGTACAGTTACTGTATTTTATTCTCATAGCACTATTTCACTGAATATTTCCTGTTGAAAAGTAGTGTTCATTGTTGCCCGTTATCCTTCTATAGATATATAAGTTTATCTTTGCTTACTGTTTTCTATGTGTTGTACTTAACACTGCTTTTTGCTTCGACTTTTGCTTCAACCAAATCATTGGTTGCAACTTAGCAGAATGTGATATATATCATTACTTTCCTATGTAATTACAAAGCTTTGTTATAATGGCTTAATCTTGAAGTCTGGTTGCCAAAGAAATTAGTTCTTTATACTGTGAAACAATGTTGACAGTAAACTCTCCTTTCCCCTGCACCCCCTCCCCAAAAGAAAAGGAAGAAAGGAGAAGAAAAACAAGGTTGCATTACAATTCTGGCAACATCAGCCACACTAATAAAATCAAATTCAATGTTGTTTTACGACTTTGAATTTATGTGACTGCACAGGATCAAAGGATTTGTATCCCACTGGACTGCAAGGTCTATAGTTCATGGCAAAAAAACTCATCAAAAAGAACATTTTAGTAGTAAGGCTTTTCATTTTAATCAGCCACAGTAATAAAAAAGCTGTTAGGTGTCCAAAAACATTCTCCCAAGATCAGAGACAACTTGCTCTCTACTACAATCAGTTTTCTTATTGGATCCATACTGCCTCTCTAGTTTTTGTCACTGAAACTTCATCTTCAACTTGTTTTCAGCCATTTTTTGCATTGTTTTCACATTTTACATGCCAAATCATTATATGTATCAGTAAAAGTAATGACTCATATAATTTCCCTGGCAAATGAGAAATATTGTAACTTCTTCAAAGTAAATTGTCATCAAAAGAAGTGGTAACTAAAATAGAATTTTAAATACCAGTCTATATTTTTATATATTGCATTTTAAAATATTTGAATAGCAGTAATTTATTTTTCTTCTCCTTGGATATAATCTTTTAAACATCACCACAAAGTACAGTTTTTACCATTTTTGTATCTATACAGACGTAGTAACCTAGGCTGTCCTAGGACTAAGGTAGCAGCTGCAAGTGAGAAACAGAATAGGGAACTACAATGTTTGTGATAGGAAAGGCTGTTGTTATCATGCTTGGATTCAGTGTGTTAATTGTTCATGGTCCTACTTCAACAAAAGTTTGAAATGAATTTTTAACATACGGTGTGGTTTCATTCTTTAATTAGCTTGGCCTCAGAGAAGTTGTATGGAGTATATCATTTACATTTATTGGTGTGTTGCATGCTGAATTGCCTCATTCCATTCTGCGGAATTTAAATGTTTCATGGAGTTTAACAATATGTAGAGATTTTACCAATGAAATTGTCCATGAGAGTATCAGTTTTCCTAGAAATTTACAGGTAGGTCTCAGTTTAGCTGGCCACCCCTTTTTTACAAACTGTGCAAGTTTTATTTTTGCTAGCATAAACTAGCTTACATTTAGGAAGAATCAACCCACAGTCACTTTCTGCAAGGATCGCTCCCTTTCTGCATGGCATGACACATACTGGGTGTTACATGGCCTCTCGTAGCTGCTGTACACTACTTGCAAAATTCTAGTGGGTGTGGTATTCCCTTCTCACTGCTACCTGAGATATGTGCCGGCTTATATTGGGTTTTGTCAGTTGAACGTTTTCATGGTTTTATTCTTTTTTAAAGCATTCATTCAAATGAATAGAAACTTTAGTATTAGCGGGAATTTTATAAGTCAACTACCAAATATGTAAAATCTACATAAAATGGTAAATTCTCTACTGTTAATATTTATTTATTAATAACCTGAAATTTACCCCTTTAAGCACATGTTGTTAACACTTGGCATTATTAAGTAATATTTTCTAGTTTTTTAGACTAGACTAGACATTTTTAGCTTGGTAAATACACCTGTGGCAAGAAGTTAGTGAATCCAAGGTATTAATAATTTTCTGCTTGATGTTATATATCAGATTTAAGAAGGATTTAGATTCCAGTGAGATTTCTCTGTGGGCACAGAAATGCCACAGCAGAGTACATCACTTACCAGGTGCTAAAGCTGATATAATAGCATCCATAAATATGGAGTATGCTGTGGAGTACAATGAGTATTATTAGAGATATTTTTCCATATACTGGAATTCATGATATTTTCAGGATTTTGAGAGATTACCAAAAAATTTCAAGGGCCCATGAAGGGTTCTGTCTGGGTGTTTGATTAGCAGTTACAGAGGGGAGGAGGGATTTCCTCTTAATAAGAGGGTCCATCTGAGTAAAATTACATGTAAATAGGACAGCTGTAGAAAAGCAAAGACTAGAGATGAGCTGTTGTGAGCTATGCATTGCATAACAAAATTCTCTAAGTGAGTTAATTTGTGTAATCTATAATGGTTGGGTGGTAGTTATTAACAGCAAAAGGCCTGAGGGGAGGATATGCATATATGCAGGAAACAAAACCTAGATGAATGTGATTTTTCAGAAACATTTACAGAGCAGACACAAAGCAATCGGGATGAGGAAAGCAAACTTTAAGGCAACTGGGAAATCATTCTGCGAGGAGCATGGAAAAGAGGACAGAACATTTAGGAGAGAATCGAAGATCCACAAACAGCTGGAAAAGGAAATGCTGAAGCTTAGAAGAATATAGGACTGTCATAATGCAAGGGATGGTTTGTATCCTGTAGGGAACAGGCCCTTGAGATGCATGGTCCTAGTTAGAAAACAGCTACAGAGCCCTTGTGTCATAGATCTGCTTTGCATGGCTATTCATACTCTTCCTATAAGAACAAAAATGGAGGGATGTTCATTACCTTTATACTTACGTGGTCACTGAAAGCTTAACACTGGTGTGAAAGAATGAGCTGAATCAATTCCTGCTCCCACTATATTCCATTGCCAGCAGACTTATTAAAAATAAGTTCCAGTTCTGGATTTTTATTTTTTTAAACTTTTGGTACATATTTTTAAACAAAACAAACCAACTATTTCTCATTTATTGTCTTTGTAGAGCTACTAGACTCAATATGTACAAATGCACTGGCCAAAATCTTGCGAATCTTTTGACAGGCACTTCTTGTTGGAGACAGGCACACAGGCTTTGCGACTGGAAGGATGGTAGCCTGGCTATTATTGATTCTGGGTCCTGGAAAACAGTAAAGAGAAGGAAGAGAAGGCAGAAAGCACATATAAAGAATCAAATTGCTAAGGAATGGGATTTAATTTAAGAGAAGAATCATTTTATAGTAATATAATAAAATTTAAGGGTGACAACAAGCCTATAATGAATATAGTCATTTCAGTGACACGTTTCTCACGTAGTATACAGTTGAATACGCATAGAAGATAAAATAGGAAAGACGAAGAGAAAACCAGCAGGGTTTTTTGCTAGGAAATGAGTTCAGGGAGCAAAGCAAAGGGGTAGTACAACTGCGATCCTGTACAGAGGGAGCAGAGTGAAGAGTAGCTGAAGGTGTTAAGAACTTTTCTTAATTTTGTATGCAGAACTGAGTCTGTGGAAAAGAAGTATTCAAAATGTGTTCTAAATGCAAACTAATTCTGAAATGGCATGAAGAACATGTTACTGGCTACATCAAGAATAGTTTTGACTGAAACAATGAATTGGAAGAATATTAGAAACATATAAACATAAAAGAAAATGTAAGAATATGTTAATTTAAATACTCACCATAAAAATGCCATGCTTGATTTGAATGTTTTTGCAGTAGCGAGAGTAGATATTATGTTAATACCTTCAGTTTCTCATTGATTTTCGGTATTCTGAGAAGTGCAGTTTGCTGGTTTTGAAGTTTTTCTAACAAACAATAAGAAAATACCAGAAATAACAGCAGAGTACAAAACATAGTGCATTTCTCAAAAATTATTTTTCCTTAGGTTGCCTTTAAATACCTACTTTTGAATACATTTCTTTCTCGTACATTCATTCAGTTGTTCATTTACCTGTTTGTTTTTATAAAGTTGACAAGGAAAAAGATGAAATGAAGTGTGTCGTAGCAATTACTTCAGTGCAATCAAAAAGGTGAAAGAGGGAAGTAGTAGTAAAACTTCTTTACTCTCTTCTTCCCTTTATACCAGTCTAGAAATACAAGGGTTTATTTTATTTTGTATCCATCTGGATTGGTGGATTAGCATAGGAAGGAGAAATTCAGGAGTGAATTCAAAATTCCAAGTTGATGGCATTACTTTGTTCTTTCTGGTAGATAATTCACACGACTTGCACAGTTATGCTGACAATCCTTTTTTACATTAGTCAGACCTTCAGATAGTATAAGTCTTAAAAAGGCTGGTTACGTTAACTGGATCAAGCTTTCTGTTTTCTGTTACACTTTCAGTAACAACTTCCTTCAGCTCACAGTAATACGCATTTTATAATGGAATAGAACTTTTAACAACTTCACTCATTATATGAATATGCATTGTTTAAATAAAGCAATCCATCTGTTAAGTACGGCTATGAAATATTAAGGAAGGAAGGAAGTAATTATGGAGGATGCATTCTGTGCCATTTTAAATGTGTAACTGATATAATGAAATATTCAATTAAAATTCTTTAAACAGTATATACAACTTGATCATCTAGGTTTCCTTTTCGTAAATAGAGATTTTTACTGTTCCATTTTAAATAGTTAAACTGTTAAAGATCTGCTTTGATTTTTGGATACTTTGGCCTGTCAAAATGTACTTTCACTACAGTGTTGAATAACTGTGCAACTTAGTTGTTGGAAGAAGAATATCTTATTTTTTTATGGTATAATCAAATAGCTACATGCTTGGTGTCTATTTATAGGTTTTACTTAAGTGAAGTAACCTGAGATTGAGGACCTCTTCATAATATATCCTTGTAGAAATGGTGGTTGTTCAAAGAATCACAAATCAATCTTTACAAGTAATTGCAGGTGTTGTTAAATCAGAAGTTGTATTTCATAACATATCAAACATGATATATATTTTCACAGGAAATATTTAAATTATCAAACCTGAAGTGAATTAGTGCTTAGAAATGTTCTGTGAATTTTAAGCCACCTGTAGTCCTATTATATAAGTAATTACACACGTGATTTTTTTTTTTTTTAAATTTTGTATGTTGCAATGTAACTGGGAATATTTTAATGATGTGCTATACCAATAATTTTGTACTCCAGAATTACTGGCTATAACACTGTATTTCTTTCTCAACTACTGAAATGCCAATAATTGTTAAATAACTAAATATTCAACAATATATTAAAAAACAGTGTTCTGTATATGTGCTATGGTTAAATTTCCTCCCAACTACTTTTGCTACATTTGCTTTATAAAACTATGTATTTTTAAATCAGAAAGAGAACTGGGCTCTGTATACATAGCCTATACAAATATTTAGAGTTCTTGGAATATTTGAGAATGGTCAGTCATCTGGCTTATTTTTTACTATGAGGTGTAAGAATAATCTTTACTGCATACCCGTGGAAATGGTGAGATACCATATGTAACTAATTATATTTTTTGAGGTATTTGTTAGAGAGTTTTGATTTTTATGTAAATTGGCACAGGTTTAATATTTTTTCATTGAGAAATCCTTTGCTAAATCTCTGATTGTTGTTAAAATTTAAAACAAATGTATGTTTTTTCAAGGGCAGAGATTTAACAAAAAAGGACTTTTTTTTTTCTTTTCAACACAATACAAGAATAAAAAGTGTGAGCTCTTCCAAAAACTGAAGATGAAATTACTTAGACTGAACAAAAAGAAAATGTCAGAGGCTGCCTGTGAAAAATGTGTTTTTCCTCTCTTTTCTATGCACAGTACTTTGATGGCCAAAATACTATTAAGAAAAAAAAAGCTGTAAAGTCTATAAAAATATTTTTCATCGTCAACTCAATAATTCTTACATTTTTTTCCCAAGATGGACTTATTTGAAGATACTGCATGTGCTTTTTTTTTTTTTTTTTAAACACTCCTAGTAACCCCCTCGGAGCATTTCCACTTCTAGAAACCATATCCTTAGATACTTTGTGTCTTCTTTGTCCCCATTTTTTTCATTTTCATGGTTTGGCATAAGTAACTAATTAGATGTAACAATCAGTGTGTAAAGTCAGAGAAGGGAATAAAATCAAGCTCACTTTCTCTATACTATGTTGTTTTTCCAGGCTAATTAGAGTAAAAACTAGTAAAAGTGTGTGTTTCTCAGTTAAAGAAGAGGTCTGTCTCTGATATACGTAGAACAGCTTTGTTCATTAAAGACGTGCCATTTTTACACAGTCGCTTTTCAGAGTAGAATTGCACTGTAAACACTAGCGAAAAAATATTATACACTAACAGTGAAGCATTAACTTGCTAGTTTCAAAGCAAAAGTTCTGCATGTTGCTTGCTCTAAACAGCATTTTAGAGAACTTTTTTTTTTAAGCCTTGCTGTTACACTTCTCGGGATTTTTTTTAGACTTTTATAGTGCAAATAAGTCTTGACTAATAACAAGCCAGCAACTCATTTTTGAATGTAGATTGGTGAAGAGATTTATGGTTTCCTCATATTCATACATACAAATTGTTCTAAAACTTTTCATATCAGAGCAATTCTATGTCATGGTTACAAAGTCTTTGTCCATATACAATCACATTATATAAAGCAGTAACACAACACGCGTACTTCAGCTGATTGCATTTCACTGACTGTATAGACTGGAACTGACTATATTGACTGTAGTAAATGAAACCGTAATCTTTCTGTCCCCTATCAGAGCACAGAGAAAAGCTGTCACATTGGTATCGAGATTTGTCTGTGTCAATCCACGTTATCATTTCAAAGACATTTCGACAACCTGTAGGTTACATTCTGTATGAGAGTATTTAGTTGTCATCTTTTGTGATTAATTACATGCTTTGTCATCTGAGACTGTAACGATTAATGGAAGTACGGTACACTGATTCAATTTTGGGTCTTTTTCTTCCTGTGAACATATGCTTCATGTGTTCCTGAGTCTCATGGGACCAAGGCTGAGCTGTTGGTATTATTTCAGAAAATATATCTGCCTTTTTTCTGTGTCGTGTCAAGTCACTTAGCAGGTGCAAAAAGGAAGCCATTGGAGTCATACAGCAGAGGGCTGGGTGTCGGGGGAAAAGAAAGGCAGGAAGACTTCAGAAAGCCATTCCAAAAACTCTTACTTTCCAGGTTACAGTGTATCAATATTTTGGATAGTTGCATAATCATTTTTGTATCATGGCAATATCATGTATTTTAGTAGAAGGGTTGATTTTTTTTATTTTATTTTTTTTAGGGGTAGCTTTTATTTTACCCATTAATGGT
>NW_010523869.1:48044-49932 GCF_000687285.1 Phaethon lepturus | reverse complement strand
GAAGAGCGTAATACAGGTCATCTAAGTTTGTATATAGATGTCTATATTTAAGGGAACTGGGAGTTATCCGGGATCATTTGCTCTGGTGAGGTGATTTTACTCAAGGAAAATGGATCGTGCCCATTCCAATGACAGATACCAGGCAAACCTTGAGAAATTAAAGAAACTCATTTGTGAGTACAGCTGTACTGGTGAGGCTTGAATAGCAAATAGGCATGGACCTTATTGAGTCAGAAGCAGAGGTGCAAAAACTGAAACCTGCGTTCCAAGCAAGGGCAGATTTGGAAGCAACATAAGACTTATCAGGGAGAGGGTTAGACCAAGCTTCCTATTTATTCAACCTCTTCAAAATGGATATTGGGTACAAGCAGAAAGCCTGTGGAAGAGGAAGTACATCAGCCAGGAAGGCTAGTTTTAGAGGTCAGAAAAGCACAGGATTAAAAGGTCAGTTGACATACTCAAGCTGAATTACATCTCGCAAAGCAAATTTAAGGGTACAGTGGAAGTATTCTTCAGCAATCAAAACAGAAACAAACTAAGGAAGCAAAGGGCACGTTATCTAGTAAGGGTGAGGTGGAGACAAAAGGCGATGTAGATTGAACCTAGAAAATTAATACCAAATGAGCTGCCCCAGATTTTAATAGCAGTGATCATGAACACAGGAGCAGCATTTTTCTTAAACTGAACATACACACAACTTCTCGTAGCTGAATAGAGCACAGGAATTACTTTTTTACATATGACGTTTCTATTTACATGTTCTAATGTGGAGTTGTTGACTCATGATCAGTTTGTGACATGCTGTCCTTTGCAAATCCTTTTCGCCTAGGATTGCCGTATTAATGATCAGTCCCTTCAGTGGCTATGTACACTGCAGTTCTCTTATTGGAATATTAGCATATATTTTCAGACCGCTTCCTTGTCTGATAAAATTATTATGAATTCTGCATTCTAACGGTGTTCTTTGGCATACTGGTGTCGCATTGTTTGCATGTTTAATAATAGCAATGAATGCAGGAAAGATTGTACCAAAAAGTGATTCTTTTCAGTAGCATATTGCTGTGTGGATTAGGTTTAAGATGCTCGAGGTACTTTCAAATATATGATTGAAATCTGATTTCAGCACATTGTCTTTTACAGTACATTTATTTATATATTTATATTTTCTTTCAGGCTGGCAGTATGAAGAGGAAATAGTAATAAGGTTTTATTGAAATGTACCTGCCTCTCATATTTGTAACAGTAATCTGGAGAAAATGTATCTCTCCTGTCATGGAAATTTAGGCAGCTCTAAGTTTCAATTTTGTGGGGGGGGGGGGGGGTACAGGAGAGGGAGGAATATGCAACAACAACTAGATAATGTCACTGACTGGCGGGCAAGAGTCATTGACACAATGAGAAGCCAGAGATCCTCTACATGCCAAGGCCTGAGGGCTTAATTTGATATAGTCTCTGAAGGAGTGGATTAATACTGCAAGAAAGTGTAATGGTCCAGGAGTAGAAAAATGTGTTTCTTGCACTAGTTTGTTGGGTGTTGAATCTGCATATACAATCCCAATTTCTTATATCAATGTTGTTGAGAAGCAGGCAACCAGGCTTCTAAACAAGTCAGCAGAATGGCAAATGCTTTTTTCAAGTGAAAAAAATTGTTACACTGTATATCTAAAACATGCTGATGAACATCTCCCAAATTGTTTTTCATAACGTGTTGCTTTCATTTTACAGAAATTTATAAGGACATTTTACTCTGATACGTTTCAAAATCCTCTACCCTTCTTCAGGAATAAATAATGTTAAATCATTCTGCATAGGGTGGCATTCTAAGCTTTAGTTTCCAGCCTTCTTCCTGTATCTTCTGTCCCTCCAGCCTTCTTCACATACCTTCCTT
>NW_010523869.1:27952-48013 GCF_000687285.1 Phaethon lepturus | reverse complement strand
CCTGCTGAAATTTTCTTTCCCATTTCTTTCTGCTTAAATGAGCTGTGACCAAACTATTATAATTTGATGATAGCCTTTAGTCAGTGTTCATCTTAACAGCAGTTCCCAAAGCTTCTGGTGCATGCCATGCCATGAAAACAGACTCGGTGTATTGCCAACATGATAGCAATTGCTGACATGATTCAGTAACAAGATACTGAATAATTTGAACTGTATCTATCTATCAACAAAATAATTTATTCAAATCCCTGTGGATCCGAATTTAGCTAAAAATTGGTTCTTCCCAGCAGCCACAGGTATTATTATGTAACCATCATAAACATTTTAAAGGAGTGTTGCTAGACAGCTAAATAAAATAAAATAGAACTGTAAATAGAACTGTAAGCTTTGGTAGACGTAAGTATACTATAGTAAAAAAGCTTTCATTTCCATTTAGATGAAAACAGTATTTTAACTGCAAAAGTTGTGCACAATGCTTCTAACGCTAATTTTCTATTCAGTAAAATGTCTCTGTGTTCACATTATATTAATATTTCAGGATTCTGGTGACAGCATATAGTGTAAAAGTAATTTTGATTCATTTATTTCCCACTTGAAATTGTGAGATGGAAATACTTCTATTATATTCCATTTCAGTACGTTAGATTTATTTATAATGTAAAGTGTAAAAAGATTCCATTGTTCCTATCCTTTCTTTTATGAATTGTAAGAAAGAAAAGATTTGCCTGGATATGTACTGTATCACCAATTGCTATAGCAATATTTAGTGACTTAGAGTTAGTATTTTTATTATAAAGATACATTTGATGTATCATGCATCAGAAGAAGGATACTAAACTAATACAAATCCCACAACTTCTAAAGAACAACCCATTTGTCAAGTCAAGAAATGCTCTTGCATAATGAATGGTTGTATTGATGAAAAGTTTGCATCAAAATTTATTTAACTTAAACTTTAATTTAATCAATTGAATTTAGTTAATTTTAGTTAGTTTAGTTTTAGTTTGAGTTTTTCGTATGCTCCTATGGGATTTGTATATTGAGGTCTAGTGATTATCAGTAAGTATTCTGTAGCCTGAATTCTAATATTTCATTCTAATGGGTGGCGCCATGTGAAATGTTTTAAGCCACAGACAAGTGAAAATTCTAATGTTTTTTGAAAATTATTTTTATTTATTGACCTATTTTCAGGAGTCAAAGGTGCCTAAGTGTGGTACACACTGATTTTCTTTATTATGTAATGTATCTAATGTATCTAACTAGTCCTTAGTGGTATACTAAAGAAAATGTAATAGACTTTATACATACTTGTCATATTAAATGACAGAAAGAGAACGTTTAAATTCTACCTGTATGGAATGACTGGATGCTGTTTGATCTCCATTTGATTTATTATAAGATTTTAGAGTATTTAATCTCTTTTGAAGAAATATGTGCCAGGAAGCAGACCTCTATGAAGAATATGTATGTATATATAAAAATAATACATATTAATAATAGATGTGCTTGAAAATTTTGTTGAAAATACCATCATAGTTATGTAAACTAAAAAGATTTCAATATTAATCTTATTTTGGTGAAGGTTTGTTTTGAGATGTAAGGTAATTAAAATAAAAACTTGTTTTATTACTTACTGCTCTTTTATGTTGCAGTCAGTTGGAGAAGATTGATCTTCACTATTGATGAGATGTTCAAGGCAGAGTCCCAATGTATCATTTTTATTAAGCCCACTTTTTGTTTTTGAGCTTAGTGATTTTATCTGTAATTTTAGCTTTAATTCTTGTTTATGTTAATAATTTCATAATTTTTATTAACAGAAAATAATTTTGAAAATGTGAAAGAGTAAAAAGCAAGACAAAGCATAAAACTACCCTTTCAAATATAATTTTGATTTTAAACCACCAATTTTATGTTGTAAATTAAAGACTGAAGTTCTGTAGTTGAAAAGGTATATAATACTAACACAGTTGCTTTCATGCCTAGTTAAATGTAACAAGTAGTTTTGTTAAATACTGTGCTTGTTTTACAGTGTGTTTTTAAAGTGACTTCAGATTTACTGCTGGGAAAATTTTTAACGTTTAAAGTGAATTGGTCCATCATGGAGTTTTTGATGTCTAATAGGGGCAAAATACTATGATAAACAAAATAAGTAAATTCCCCAAGGCAAAATTACTTCATTACCTCATTTATGGATCAGTATGCCAAGTTTAAAAAGAAAGGTGATTTCTCTGGAGCAATTCAAATGGCAGAAAACCTTGTGATAGTTGAACTGAACTAATAATTGAACTGAACTAATAATTAAACTGAATGACAACAAACTTTGATAGAGTAACAGTAGGAAAAGAAAAAAAGCCAAGCAAAAAATGTTTTATTTTTCCTAGTTCGTCTATAAAACTAATAGAAACTGGGTTGTTTCCAATACAAATCTCTGTTTGGTTATCTTTGCAAGACTTTAAACCCGATTTCCCCGCTTTATACTTGCCAGTTAAGAAAAGGAGTATTTTGTATCCTATATGTTCAGATTTTTTTACTTTAGACTTTATCTTAACAAATTGATTAGAATGCAAGCTGATCATACTGCTATAAGAAATAACATGTATTTTTTGCATATTAATTGAAGCTTCTTTGTATGATATAAAGTTACAGTGTATTACACTACCGTATCTTCCATACTGAGGTACAGGTGCATGACTTGGATGCATATTAATGCTGTAAACTATTAACTCTGACCTAATACTCAAGTTGGAATGATAAGTAGGGAGTGCTATGTTGCCACGTCTGACCAGCACTATGTGGGAATTTTTTAAGTGTAAATTGCTGTGCCTGCAGGAATTTGGGAAAATCACAGCTCATTAGCTGGTTCTGGTTGCAGTGTTGGCTTCTTTTTGTACAGAGATCCTGAAAGAACCATGGAAAATGCTCTTTCAGGAGTCATTGCCTTGCACAGAAACAAGATAACGTCAGTCAGCTGCCTGATAGTATCATGGCATAACAGAAAATAGCTTGTAGGGACTTAATCATCTGGAATAGCAATATTGGATTGGATTATTTAAAGGAGATATTTCTGAGTCAAATGTTTTATATTTTCCTGATACATGGTAAGAGAAGTGGTGTTTTTTCTTCCTTACTTACATTTATTCTTGAAAGATTGTTATTTTCTTCTACCTCAGTGAAATCATCCTGAGCCTCTTCGTTCTAAGATTTATTTTCCTGAATTGTAGATTAAAATATATCTGGTAGAAATGAAGTTTTAATCTAATTGTAAAGATAAATTTGAAGGAGAATTTAGGTGTACCTCTGTGAATTTAATTGATGAGAACACTTTTAATAAATTGACAAAGTGTTTTAATTTGTTTGTTTAATGTTTTATCCGTAAGGAATTTCAACTTCTCTTATGTTTAATCAATTTTTTACTTCCTAACATGTTAACTATATATAATGGCATATTTATGATATGAAATAGTCAATAAAATAATGTCATTAAGTACAATACCATTCAAAAAAGGTACCTTTTTCCATAATGAACTATTAATTATTGCATTCAGCAATTTAAAAGTGGTAAGTCTGCTTAAAGACAAGGGACAAGTTAGAATGTGCTAAATTGATGTGCTGGATGTTTGCTCATAAAATATATTTTGTTGAAACACACATTGCTTACATTTCTAGTAAATAGTAATTGTCCAAATATGTAATAGCTTGCAATAATGCCATTTAGAACTCGTAAAGTGAAGTATTTCTGTCATTATGATTTCCTTAAAGTAAGGACACAGTCTAAATGTGAGGATTTTTAATTACTACAAAATAAACACTTCACAAAAATATTTTCACTAAGGGATTTTTTGTTGTTCTTCAGTCTCAGTTTGAACTCAGGGTATTCCATATTCGTGGAGAACATGCTGTATCAACTGCTCAGCTTGAGGAAACCATTGCACAGCTGAAGAATGAACTTGATAATAAATTAAAGAGAAGAAATGAAAAAGCAAAGGATATTGGTGTTTCTACTGAGGATGATAACCCACCAAAGACATACCGAAATGTATGTATACAGACTGACAGAGAAACTTTCATAAAGCCTAGTGAAGAAGAAAACAGAGCTGTGAAAAATAACCAAATAGTACCCAAAAAGCTTAATATTTCTTCTTTGTCACATAGTATTTCTGCCCAAAGTGAAAATAAGGACAATTACAATGTACAATCTTCAGAAAGTGTCTTATCTTGTCAACCAAAACAAATGCTGCTGCCTCCTCCTCCTCCACCACCACCACCACCTCCTCCTCCTCCTCCCTTTCCTGATTCTTCACTACCAGGTTTAGTTCCTCCACCACCACCTTTGCCAACGGGTCCGAATTCACTGACATCTCAGTTTGGATCTGGTCCACCACTGCCACCTCCACTTTCTGAAGGCTGTAGGAATTTTCAAGCACCACCACCGCCGCCACCACCACCGCTTCCAGGGTTGGGACCTCCTGTTCCTCCTCCACTGCCTGGATCTGGGTTACCTCCACCCCCTCCACCTCCTGGGCCTGGGTTCTTTTTTAATAGCACTTTATCTTCAAACCAAGGTCCTCGAAAACCTGCCATTGAACCTAGCCGTCCCATGAAGCCTTTGTATTGGACACGGATACAATTACAGGGCAGCAGGTAAAATATATTTATTTGGACTTAAGAGTTACTATTTATAGGCCATGATACAAGGGTATATATAGCCAAGAGATTAGAAAGAATTATTTATTTTTTTAAAATCTTAATTAGAATTAGAATTGAAATGTTGAAGTTGGTCAGGTGACAACTTAAGAGTTTCATCTTTCCTTTCCAGTCACTTCAAGTGATACCATCTTCAGAGCACTGTTATGTCACCCTCTATGATTCCAGAGGTTAAACTGGAACCCAACCTCTGTGTATAATTCTGTCAGAGCAGGAAAAGTAAAACATATATATAAATACATGCAGCTCAGGAGCCTGTAGCATGAAGCATCCATTATGGAGGAGTCTTACTACTGATAGAAACCTCTATAGTTTAAAAAAATAGATATAAAAAATTACCAATCTTATTGTGATTTAGTTCTTATCTGTCAACGCTAGATATGCTTGAGGGAAGGTATGCCATCCAGAGGGACCTTGACAAGCTTGAGGACTGGGCCCATGCAAACCTCATGAAGTTCAACAAGGCCAAGTGCAAGGTACTGCACCTTAGCTGGGGCAATCCCCAGTATCAATACAGACTAGGGGATGAATGGATTGAAAGCAGCCCTGCAGAGAAGAATTTAGGGATACTAGTGGACAAAAAATTGGACATGAGCCAGCAAAGTGAACTTGAAGCCCTGAAAGCCATATCCTGAGCCCCATATCCTAGCCTGCACTAAAGGAAGTATGGCCGGTAGGTCAAGGGAGGTGATTCTCCTACTCTGCTGTGGTGAGACCCCACCTGGAATATTGCATCCAGTTCTGGGGCCCCCAGTACAAGAAAGACATGGACCTGTTGGAGCAGGTCCAGAGGAGGGCCACAAAAATAATCAGAGGGATGGAACACCTCTCCTGTGAGGAGAAGCTGAGAGAGTTGGGGTTATTCAGCCTGGAGAAGGGAAGGCTTGGGAGGAGGACCTTGTTGCGGCCTTTCATTGTATAAAGGGGGCTTATGAGAAAGATGGAGAAAGACTTTTTACCGAGGCCTGTAGTGACAGGACAATGGGCAATGGTTTTAAACTGAAAGGAGGCAGATTTAGATTGCAGGTAAGGAAGAAATTTTTTACAAGCTTGGTGAGACACTAGAATAGCTTGCCCAGAGAAGCTGTGGATGCCTCATCATTGGAAGTCTTCAAGATCAGGTTGGATGGGATTTTGAGCAACCTGATCTGATGGAAGATGTCCCTGCCTGTGGTGGTGGGGAGCGGAACTAGATGATCTTTAAAGGCCCCTTCCGACCCAAACCATTCTATAATTCTATGAAAGTAGTCTAGCAGTATATACTGTTGTAGCAAATCTAAAGTTACTATGAAATATATTGTTTTATTGAGTTGTTTATAAGGGATCATTTGGTGAACAGGTGTAAATAAACAATTTCTGGACAGTCTTTTTGAAATGATCGCACAACTTTTGTTTGTGCTATCCATTTATTCAACTGGCAGGAGAAAAAAAGTACTCTCACTTACACTTTCTGGCCCAGCTCACCTTACTGCTACAGTGGTATGTGGTTTCAGTGCTGCTCAGCTGCTCTTTTGGATTTTGATTGATTCTAACTTTGCTTCAAGTGTTTATTAGTGTAATCTAGAGCTCCATTAAGAGGCTTGGCTCAAAAAGTATTTTTTGGGGATGCTTAAGTGACACAGACTATTTCAAGTTTAACAAGGAGTTCCTAGAATCATGAAACAAAATTCAGGTCCATTGTTACGCAAGTAATGAAATAACATGATTATTCGGGTCTTAAAATTCAAATTGTTATTATCTGTGTTCAAAATTATTTTAGCGTAAGTGTAGTTGCAAAACCACAAAGTTTATTTTAAACATTTTTATAAATTATTATGTATGACTTAATCATATAATAATATTATGCTATATATGGTATACTATAGATAGAGACACTAGATTACATACTCTATTATATGCTATGACTATTATATATTATGAATTACATTATAGATAATTTATTATAGATTACTTTTTATATTATAATAAGTCACTATAACTTATTTAAGTATTACAAATAATTTACAATTAGTATTTAATCTTTTTAAGTTATTTTTAGGGTTATATTTGAGAAAGTAAATATCTGCATTTAAATGCTTTCAAATACAAGCTTTAGTTTATAGCTCTTTGTCTGAATTTATTTTGCTGAGAAAAAGTCATTCTGGTATAATAAATCATTGTAAGGTGTTAATATTTTATATAAAATGTTTGACAGGAACAAACAGTTAATGAAATATCAGTTGTATTCTTTCCACGATTCAGAATTAAAGGCACTGAAATATTTTGGAGCAGAAAGTTTGAGCATTTTGGTTTTACTTTCCCAAAATTGCTAGTGAAAAATTGTTTCATAGTGAATAAATAGTTGGTCCATAAATAAACCTTGTTGTAATTCTTCCTATTGATTCACTGAAATCAAAATGTTGTTCTGAAATATTGCTGGTTCATCAAGCTTTTGCTGAATGCAAGATAAGGTCTCAGTCATAGCTTTCTGGTGAACTGCTGGTTCAGATGTAATGGTCCAGTATTTTCATGCTCTGCACTAAAACTAGTAACTTATTCAAGGGTCTGCTGCTCAGATCAGCAGCTATCCAGGACTTCAAAGTTCTTGTTGCAGAGCCAGAAAGAATCCTTCATTCTTCAGTGTGTCTGACACTAGGGCTAGCATCAGGGAGAATGAAGCTGTGGAGCTTGTAAGTATGTCCTGTGACACAGACTGTGCTTCATCAGCAGATGCTAATGGAAAAATTAGACTTCCTTAAACATTCACGTTAGTAAATATACAGTTGAATATTAAGTAGAAAAAATCCTAAATTTGGAAAAAAAAAAAATTTGGTTTCCCTTAAATTGGTAGGTGTTGCATTTTGTTGCATATTGCATCTAATAAACGTATGTTTAGTGACATCAGCCATTTGTATTTTATAGGAGGCTTCATCACCCCCTTTTTTTTTTTTTTTAATTAGAAATAATTTCACTGCCTTTTAGTGACATCTGCTGGAAGAAGTGAGCCCACCTTCTACTGATAGAGACAAGAGCACTCAGAAATTTTGTCCCACATATCTTACTGAGGCATTGAAATTTTGAAGCAAAGCTCATTCAGAATTGAAGTGCCATCTTTGCAGCACTACATAGTGTTTTCCCCAAATCCAGATAAAAATAGAGGGTTATGTAAACAAGTTCCAAAGTGTTCCAAAACTAAATCTGGTCTTGGAAGGTGCAAAAAAAGAAGGAAAGATAATCCACATTAAATATTTACAGTTGTTTGAAGGGAGCAGAATACTGCTTAGTCTCCCAAAATATCGGGCACATAATTACTCTAGTTTCTCAGAACTGCAACAAGGATAAATATGAACATACAATGTCTGCAGATAGCATGAAGTGAATCAAGTCCTATACAAATGACCCCAAGTGCTCTTAAAATATGCTTGAATGAAGTTTGTTCACTATTTGTTGATATTGTTTATTTTTGTGGGTCTAAACAGATTACTGAGAATTTCTCAAAAAAGCTCTGCTTGAAATACTCCTGATCCTCATTGAAGTGGCAGAAATGTCTTGAGATGTACTTGCACAAGCTGCAGTTGTAATATTCGGTTCTTGTACAAAAAACTGTACAATACAAATCATGCATTTTGGTACTCTAGCAGGCATGGATACTAAATAGCTAAACCTTTTGGTACAGCCTTCTACAAAACACTTTGACTCCTTACAAGAGCGAGGTACAGGGAAGGGATTCTGTTTGTATAGCAGCAGTGCATGTTGCTTTGAATTTTTAAATCTGTTACGTTTTTTCATCTATTATGACTAGATCTGTTATGGGTTTTCATATATGTATATTGGAAATTCTATTATTACCTTTCCTTTTATAGGAAAACTGCTATGCCAACATTATGGGAATCACTGGAAGAACCTGATATACTTGATACTACTGAATTTGAATACTTATTCTCCAAAGACACCACTCAGGAAAAAAGAAAACCATTATCAGAGACTTATGAAAAAAAAACCAAGGCCAAAAAGGTATTTATGGTTTCGTTGTATTTGCTTTTTTTGTGTCACTGTTTAGTTTCACATTTTATGAAAACTCCCTTTTTATTTACTTGATGAACGAACAGGTAATAGATGAGTTTGTAAAGCTCATTTTAAAGCAAAATAGGTGGATTGCTGATTCATCTCTTGCTTGAGAATGCAGGGTTATTATTTGTCTTGTGTTGTGGTTTAACCCCAACTGGCAATGAAGCACCACACAGCTGCTCATTCATTGCCCGCTGGTGGGGTGGGAGACAGAATCAGAAGAGTAAAAATGAGAGAACTCATGGGTTGAGATGAAGACAGTTTAATAGGGAAAGCAAAAGCGTGCAGGCAAGCAAAGCAAAACACGGAATTCATTCACCACTTCCCATCTTCAGGTGTTCAGCCACCTCCAGGGAAGCAGGGCTCCATCACATGTAACAGTTACTTGGGAAGACAAAGGCCATAACTCCAAATGTCCCCCCCTTTTTTCTCCTTCTCCCAGCTTTATATGCTGAGCATGACATCAGATGGTATGGAATATCCCTTTGGTCCCTTGGGGTCAGCTGTCCCAGCTGTGTTGTCTCCCAGTTTCTTGTGCACCCCCAGCCTACTGGCTGGTGGGGTGGTGTGAGGAACAGAAAAAGACTTGACTCTGTGCAAGCACTGCTCAACAATAGCGAAAACATCCTTGTGTTAGCAACATCTCAGCCAAAACCAGCACACCTGGGAAGTTTTCTTGCCTTTGGAAATGAAAGTTGCAAATCCCAGTGAGGTAGAAAAAATATTGTGTACGAGAACTGAATGAAAGTTAGGCCATGTCTACCCTTGAACTCTTTTATGATTAAAGGCTGTCATTAAGTTACTCTAGCAAACCTGTCTTCCGCTGAGATTAATTTTATTGGAAAAATACAGTATAAAGCAAGATATATAAAGCACTGTTAGACGTTTTGAATAAAGAATGCCAAAAAACTTTTTTTCTGGTATACCTGAAGAGCTGTTTCAGGAAGGGCCAGGACAATCATGTCCTTAATGGCCAAAAGTTTATGCGGTAGCTATGTCATTACAGTAGCGCAGACATTGTCTGCCTTAGACACGATCCATTAGAGAGAGAGCTTGTACTTGTCAGGTACTATGTGCAGATAGGACAAAGAAATTACATTAGTAGTATTTGCTGCAGGAAAAATGCTGGGCTGAATAATAATCTATAGTGTTTTCCTAAAACAATGTGGTTGTATATTAGAAATCCATTTAAATATATACTATGTCGTAAATCTGTTTGAGTTTACCTGCTTGGAACCACAAGAGGGCACTTTGTATGTAACCTATGTTATCTTCCTTTTTTAATTTTATACATATAGCGTGAAATGTACATCCATAGATACGTGGCAGTGCAATCAGATATTTCAAAACATCTTTGATCATAAACTTCCTGTCTTGTGTCTTAGCACAACAGTTAATGAGAAGTGTAAATAAGGCTATAGCATTTATACAATTCAAACTCATGTGATACAAAAAGTGGAAAATGAAAACTGGGGCCAGGATGGGGGCATGCTGGCATTTCCAAATACACCCTAAAGAAATTATTGATTGTTACAGTCCTTCAGATGTTAGATAGCAGTTGGACACGAACATCTCTGTGAAAAATATTTTGACATACTTTATTTGACAAATACTTCAAGTGCATATGGCATGTAGTACTCAGCTGTATCTGTAAATCCCATTAGTTCACATTTCTGATGCCGTCTTTCTAAAATTTATTATTAATTTTTTTACATTTCATTAATTCACCTCTCTCAGAAAGAATTATTTAATAGGAAATACATGTTTCTAAAGAACTTTGAAGATGAATGTAACCAGTGTAACTTTAATGGAGAAATAATATGCACAACTAGTTACCTTTGTGTTTCAAAATCTCAGCAATTAAGTGAATATACCTATTTCTCTAGGTGTACAACAGCAAACCAGGAAGAGAATTAGGCCAGTATTCTGAAAGATGAAATTGAATTTTTCTTTGCTGCTTTGTAAACTAACTTACTTGTTACGGAAGCACAATTTTTTTTATGATCTCTCTTAACTTTATCCAAAATCGAATTGGATAATAGTTACTCTATACAATATAGGAAATAATGGTAAAATAATAAGTACTATTTCTTGTGAGAAACCGAAGTATTTTCTTACAAAGATATCTTCTTTACTTATGTCACCGTTTGAATCATTCTGTTTTGTTATTAAATGTAAACTTATTATTTTAAGACTAGGGATATATTTTCCTGAAATTAATGATATGAAAAAAAAAAAGTTCCTTTAAAGTACTGTGTGAAAATACAAAAATAAATCCTCTAAGAGATAAATTAAGATTTATATCTATTACTATGTCTTTAGTTTGGTAAAACCCATGGGATTATGATCATGGTGTCTCCAACCATGAGAATTGTAGGGCTTTCTGTGAAAATTTCAAAAACTCATGGTCAACAATATTGAACTTTCTGTCATTTGTTCAATTTAAAAATTAAAAATAAATCAGCTTTTAGAATTCAAATGAAACTTTCTTATTGTATATCCTGTCTTTACACCTTTCTCTTGTTATATGACTCATAGTAGCAACTGAATATTTTTACAGACAGTTGGTCCTCTTAGATGGTCCTGTGTTTTTACTTGTCTCTCTGAAAGCCCAGATGTCTGCAGGCAGGCTCCAATGGATCAATCTTGGTGGGCTGCAAGCAACAGAGTAGTAGAGAGGCATTTTATTTAGTTACAGGAGGGTTTATTAGTAGATAGTAACAGAAAGCTCCTGTAGTTTAATGTAAAACTATCAGTTCTGCTGGCTTCATTTGTGCTTTCTCAAGCTTTTTCTCAGCTTTCAACTTTTCTTGCCTTTTTTTTCTAACAATTACATCTGTCTACTAGGATTTTAACAACAATCTTTTTCTTTGCTTCAATACAGAAATCTGTGCTTGTCTGGTCTTAAGAATTCTACAAGTGTCACGCTGTATGGAATTATATAGTCTAGTTAGAGATGCTTTCTACAGACATTAAAACAGAAATATGAATCTTATGAGGTTTATCATATATTATAATTTTTACCTGATGCTACTTTGTTTTGTATTTCTTTGAAAATTCCTTTCTCATGTTTTATAAGAAAGCTTTCCAAAGAAATATATAGGTACAGTAATAGAATCTGGAGTAGTAGTTTGTGTTTAGAATAGGTCAGCTATTTTATTTAATAATGCATGTCAGTGTTGACCTATTCACTGCATTAAATCTCTTCTCCTCGGCGTAAACATTGTCCTGTTTCATACCATCTTATACAAACCAAGTTTGGCCTGCTTGGTATTTAGAAAAATGACAGACCAATAGGTGGTGCAAACATGATTACTTAATACTTTTCTCTTTGAATGAGAATTACATTGGTGCCTCACAATCAAGTTCCTTATGCAGTTGGGAGTACGATCCTATCGTTCAAATTAGAAGGGAATTGTTTCTCATTTAACTGGGTCTTCTTCATAAAACCCAGAAGACTTTAACAATTAGTGGCCTGTTGAATTATGACTTCTTTACCATCTATTTACATTTCTCTTGCAGTTCCAAATAAAATAATATTATTCAATTTATTCTCCAAATTATTATTTTTGTGAAGCCAGTCAGAATAATCTGTATGCTTAGTCTGTGAAGTGAATGCTTCTGTGGAAAGCATCACATGAAGTGTATAGAAATTTCACTTCATTCTATTCTTATCCATTTGTCCACATAGTTGACACCTTATGGCAGCACAGACTAAAATATTCTCTGTATGCTGTGCTTTTGTTGCTTACAGCTGATAGACATCTAACATTTTCATCCAGAAATATCTAAATCTTCTTGTACATAAATGGAATGGATAGTCTGTTTTCCAGTACCATTTGGCAAGTTACGCTCAGAAGGGAAGCTTCTGAGTACATATTTATATTCATATATATATATTTATACTCATACATCTAATGTACTTACATTAATAATATGTATTATATTGTAATAAATAATTTATAAAATAAATATTTATGATATAGAGTATATTTATACTCATAGGAGAATACATTGAGGATTCTGTGAGCGGCTATGCTGGGTCTGGTTACTTCAGTATATTCACGTATGACCTGTATAATGGAATATTAACTCTGCAGCCACCATCTAGTTGCAAGAGCCTTCAAATATACTGGAGTAGACTCTTTAGAAAGGTTTTATGTATCAGAGATATGGTCTGAAAGATAGAGATAAGCACAAAGCTAATACAGGTAACCACAAGGTTAATATAGAGAAGGAAATTCAGGTACCTAAAAATAAGATGGGGTACAACTGGCTAACTGACTAGGTAGTAGTTTAGCAGAAAGGATCTTGGGATTATAGTGGCTCACAAGAGCAACATGAATTGTCAAACAGTGGTACTACTAAAAAGGGAAACAAAACTCTGATAGATAACAAAAGTGTTGCTTGCAAGACAATCTACTCAGCCATGTCTCAGTTAAGAACTGCATCTAGATTTAGGCATTACAGCCCTTCATTAAAAATTACTAACTGTAAAGAGTCAAGAAGAGTGAGAACGATGAAAAGTGTAAAAGTAGTCTCTGAGAAAAGAATTTAATTATTATGGTTGTTTAGTCTAGAAAAGGGAAGGCTGATTGGGACCGACAGTAAGTGTCATCAAGTGCATGCAGCTGCTGCAAAGAAAAATTTTGAAAAGCTTTCTAAGAGTAAGAATACCAAAGGAATGCTTAGCAATTTTGGCTAGGGAAATTGTGTTTCTGTATTGGGAGACCTTTAAGAAAGTTTGTTTAGAATGATACACATATAGTTGATATTGTCTTGAAATGCAGAAATGCTTTGGATGACATTTTGAGTGCCTTTCCAACATCGTGATTGTGTTACTCAATTAAAAGTCATAAAGTCCGCTTTCTGTCCGTTGCCCTGTGGATGAAAACAGCTGTCTATCCTTTTTTCCAGACTGGAAGCACTTTCATGATTCTCAAATTTGTTGCTTTCATGCCTGCTGGAAAATGGCTTATTAATTGAGATACACTAGTTTCTAGAGGCTATCATCCTGACATGAGGATGAAATTATTAGAATTTGAAATGCAGTTATTTAAAAATAAGGTAATCTAACAAGTATGTGGGAAAAAAACGGAAGGAAAGTTAAGAACCTTTCAGCAGAAATGGTAATATGACTTCCTAAAGGACTGCATAGAGGGCAATCTTATTTATTTTTAGGCATTTATTAGCTTATTTTGGAAAAATATGCTACGTTCACTTAGTAGTGATACAACGTAAAAATAATATAGTTTAAATGAAGGTCAGATGTACCTTTCTGGTACACATATATTGTTGAAGTTTGTTATGGTTATGCTTATCTAGGCTTAGAAGCTCTGCAAAGTGTGTGGCTGCTCATGCTTCTTCTATCATGCACTCCTTTGGAAAATTTAGTTTTGGAAGAACCTCTTATTTTTTTTCCAACTCTGCATCCTCTGAAATATTTCAGGAAACCCTTATTCTTGTGAATTTATCTGCTCTGCATATATGCGATCTTGTAAATAAAAGTTCTACGGTATTATGTAGGTAATGATCAAAATAAATATTCCAGGTTTTTAGGTATTATTTCTTGGGAGTAGAATTTGTCTTTTCTGGATTGGGGAGAATTTACTGTCTAGATGAATATATTCATTATGTCTCAATATTAGAGCAAAATAGTGTGCAATATGTTTAAGAATTAATAAATAGAATTCTTCTCTCATAATAATGCCTTTGAAGTGTAAGACTAAAAGCATTACGATCTTATATGAGGTATTACAATGCAGTGATTTTTGGATGTGATATCTATGAAATGGAAAAGAGACTATTGCTTGCATCCTGACTTTTCCAGACACTCTAGATGGATAAATAATATATAGAAAGAGTGGGATTTATTTACTAGGATAGTTCAGAGGTGGTTGAGTTTGCAGCAGGCAAAGTTGAAGTTACTGGACAAAAATAAGTTCATTAGCACCTCAATATGAATCAAATAAATATTCTCTCTGGTTTTGGGTAATTCAGTTAGCTTAATCTAAATATGTAAGTTACTGGTGTGATGCAGCTTGGCAATATACATTGGATCTAAAAGTATTTGTGCCATGTAAGGTGTTGTGGTCTTCAGTCAAGCTTTTTCAAATGCATGTAGTTGGGCCCACTTTCAAAATTTCTTAGAAGTTACAGCTTCTTGGAAATCAAGAAGAAAAAGGGCTAGATCCACTAGGTTATTTTAGTACATAACTTCAATTTAGGTATTGATGCTATTGGACATTTAGACTTTGAATAAGATTCCTATTTTTAACTCCTATTTTTAAAGTATCACTGATATGCTTGTGAAAGTGCAACTGTTAATCTAGACTGTTTTCATCATCGTTTCTATATTTTATTCTGCTTAGATTTCAGTTGTAGCATTCTGGGCATATGATTTCTGCAGCTATTCTATTATCCACTAACATTTGCATTAAAGCATTTATCTAGAAATGTATGTTTTATTTTAAAAAAATATTGTAAGTTATATTTGTGAAATTGCAAATGGACTTCAACTATGAAGTTTTATGTACTAAGGATGTTCGACTGTAAGTAGATTCAGTACAGTATCATTAAGTTCCATAGCTGTTTATGAAAACAATGAAAACTGAAAACAATGAAAACTGAAAACAATTAGCATATTAAAACTCTAACCTGTTTTTCTGGGAAAAAAATAAAATCAGTTGTTTTTGAAAGAACTCGGCTTTTAGTAGATTTGAATATAATTTGAAGGATCTAACATCTTTCCCAGACTGTGAAAGTCTTCTGTAGATGTTTTCATGTCAGATGGACTGAAGTTTTACATGCAAACAAATTTGCTTTTATTCATTCTGAACTGTTAACCTTTCTTGCCTGTACATATCCATGCAAATTTTTAAGCTGATAGGCACATGTAATTGTTTTGAAGCCATAGGTTCTCCCTTTCCTGTTAAATTTGCAGAATCAAAATCTGTTCTCGTAGTACCAAACAGAAGAAAGGCAGAATTAGGACATATATTTTGGAATGAAATAAAAAACGTGATTCATTATGTATTGAGCTATGACACCCTATAGGCCTGAAAAAGAAGTAATATAGAAAAGAACATTCCTTTGCTGTGATTTGTTCCATGTGCATTCTGTAGCTCCACTGCTGGACTTACACATAACACATATTTTGAAGTTGCATTAGTTTTTCCAATGTATCTGAGCACTTGTTAGTAACTTATCCTCAAAAACTCAAGTATTTTCTATACTTTTTCAAGGAACAGGATAGTTGGATGTTTGTGATGCCACTCTGTCTTCATCTTAAAAAAAAAAGGAGTAAATGTCAAGTAATTTGTGTCAGGTGTATGCTCCAAATGAAAGTCCATCAATCATTTTTGGCCCTTTAGTGTGCAATGATTATCATTTCAAAGACGCAGGAGGACATTAAAGATAATGGCTTTTCTGTTGTCTATTATCTCTAACAGACTTCACATAATTATTAACATGTGTTCTCATTTAAGAAGAGTGTCAATATTTTGAGAGAATTGCATTTTTTTAACTGAAAGGGATATGTCTGTCAGCAAGTTTTTTGTCCATCTAACTAAATGAGGAATTACAATTAATGAATTTTGTGTTTCTGCAAGAAGGGCAGATATTGCAGAAAATGTTGGAAGCTTCGCAGAGTTGAAATACAATGACTGTCTTCAGCTGTCTGCGTAAGATAATAAACAGTGTTCAAACTTGAGTAGAAGTAGTAAAATGCTAGTGCATGCTCTTCAGAGGCACTCTCACTTTCTTTTTATTTTTTTGTGCTATACTGGGAAGAATGAATATGGCATTTCCTTGTTTACCATAAAGCTCTGCAGTCATGTAGGGTATGGAAAGTTTCCATAAAGGGCAAATACCTATTTTGTGGCTTTGCCTTGTTTTTACAGTTTTGATAGGAATAAAGATACTGAAATAAATTTCTTACTAGCTCACTTCTTACCTCCTTTTTTATCCTGAAGAATTGCCATTTGCTTGTTCTTTAGCAAAAGGCTAAAAATAGAGAGGGGGGGTGTCATCTAATAGGATTGCAAATAGAATTACATGTCTCCTAAAATATTTTTAAAATATTTAAAAAATATAAAGCTATATTAAACATCTATGTTAAACAAAAAATAGTTAAACTTGGCTCTGCTTGGAGTAGGAATAGAAGAGATAATATCTAGTCTTAAGCTTCTGAAATTTCACTGGTAACTCTTGGGCCATTTCTGGAGAACGGCTTGAGGGGCATACTTGTGCAGGATGTTCTTCCTCTGTTTGAACGGGGTTTCAGCAGACTACTTACGGGTCCACAGGCTGTTGACTTCACCATAAAAGTTAATGAGTGGGAATGGAGGGGAACACCGTGATATACAGGACAGCTTTTTAGCTTATGGCTTCTCTCAGTAAATTTAAATATTATGGAAAGAATCCATGCTCCAGCAGGCGGAAGGTTTTAGCTTTTAACCACTGAAGTACACTGAATCTGTTCAGATTTCAGCACCAGTAAGCGTCCCAGACAGAATGTAGAAGTTACAGTGAGACAAAACAGTGAAGTCTGTCATATAATCTTTAATGAAGTCCATTTCTGGCTACATTAGAGAAACACCTTTTAATGGGAATGACAGAATAATTTATGAAAGTATTCGAGCTTCAGTATATCTCCACTTTTAAATTAAATGATAAATATTTGAAGGATGTAGAAGGGGCACTTGTGTACAGCAAACCAGCTAACTTAATAATATTAAAAATAACAATAACAAATAATGTTATGGATTAGTGAATAAAATGAATTGGCACCAGAAGATGCTGCATCCATTACAGCGATACATTCATAGTCTGGTGGAGTGGCAGGCAGCTGGCAAACCCTGCCAGCTGGCATAGCAGCATCAGCTGGCGTCAGCTGGATTTTAGCTGCTTACCTGTCACTGCCAGCTACAAGCAAGTCCCAATATGCTGAGAGGTGATCAGTGATTTGTCTTTTAAAAGCAGAGACTAAATAGCTCAACGCAGTCTTTACAAACTTTCATTTTATTTGCCTTATGGTTTTTATGACCTGGGAAAGTGTTGATTTTTTTGTGTCTCCTTTCCATTTGGAATTCACACGCACATTTAATTCCCTGTCAGTGACTTCCACAGAGTAACCGTAATTTGGGCTGAAAATGAGTTATCTCTGAAAATATGTTCTCTGTTCTACTACTGATTATATACTTCTGTTGCAAAATCTTTCAAGTTATACATTGTTTCTAAAAATCCATGACAAAAGTCCTATGTAATACTTAGTATTACAACTGTGTTTTTAGAGTAGTTTTATGCCCGTTGTAAACTTTGTGTTGTCTTGCTCCATTTTTGCCCTCTAATGAATAAAATATTAGCCTTCAGTTACAGATTCCAGTTGGTTGAAGCTATTTCAGGTAGTGTGAGTCTAGTTTGATGCCTGGTAATTGTGACCATGTGTACATTTGTCAAAAATGCATGTGAACGTACAGTTAGTTGGCCATTTTAAAACCTGAATCTCTGTTTTAGCTTTTAAAATTATACAGGGTCTTCTTAAAATTTTTTTTCACTAATCTTTTAAGGAGAAAGTCTTGCTTAGCAATGTGAGTTAATTTGATCATATCTGGAGAGCATATTAGCACTTAAAAATAGTTGAATAGAATGATTTCAAATGTCATTGTCTACAATGGCTATAGTCTGGAAAGGTTTTGCCTTAAACTAGGCATGTCTAATGGGGTTTATGACAACCTATGAATTTGCCCCTGAACAAGGTCAACTTGGAGGTCAGTGAATGCTATACAAATTGCATACTACTCAAGCCTGTAATTATCCCTGTAAGAAGTTAATGTTCTGCGGAGTTCAGCAAATTCATGTAAAGCTTCAGAAATGACCATGATAAACTGAGCAGTTACTTACATTTGCCTTGAAAAATCACAGTCAACAGGATGTGATGCTTACAGAGTATTCATTTATGGTAACTTGTAGCCAAATCATCTTGTCTGCTTGTGTTCTCAGGAGATAAAGAGCCTGAATTCTTTCTCATTTGAAGAAAACACTTTAAATAATATTACTTTCTTAATATACAGCATACACACTGTACATATAGGCTGAAATAAAACTCTCAAGACAGATTTTATTTTTTATTTTGGCAGAAATTATGCAACATCTACTTTAATATAAGTTCATTAAATGTTGAGTCGCCGCAGCAGGGACATAAAATACCTGTCAGATCTTTGTTGAAGGCAGCATGTACTCCAGCTTCTTCGTATTGTCCAATTTCAGTACTCCATAAATAAGAACTAACTTTGCATTTTCAGATTAAAATGTGTTTATCATTTATCTTTTTCCTGTATTTTTCAACTACTTTTATATAGGTGAATGACTAAGTAGTTGCACAGTTAAATATTCCTAAATCCCATAAGACATAGGTAAGAAACATTTGTATGAGTTACTGTAAATATTTCAGTTAACTGTCTGTAATGTGAGCATCTGTAAGAGTATCACAGGGGTGAGGGATGACAATTACTTAATTAAATATGCAAATATTAGTGTCACACAACTATTAAAATTAAATTTGGGTACGTATAGATTAAATATTGTTCAGATACTAAGAATATAAATTTAGGGAAAACTTAGCTAATAGTTTCAATTTTACATATGAGCTAGTATTTTTAATAGTATTTGTTCATCAACACTATGAAGTAAGCCAGCTGCTTGGTTGTGAACATTTCTTATTTTGAAGAACTTATGTCTGTATTGCATTTTGTGATGTGCTGCTGTCATATCTTCCTTATGACATAAATCACAATCACAAATACCAACAGTCCAAACGTTGTGGGAAGTTTGGCTTTGACATTTCTAACATCTGAACTACACTTCTGAAATTCAGATGGTTTGCTTTTCATTACTTTATTTATGGACTGATCCACATCAGCATCACTCATTTCAACCAGCCAGAATAACTTCCTCCTTTTCTTCTCCTCCCTCTACTTGACATCTGAAAAGATTACAGTTTGAATGTCAGTATATTATACTAATAAGTGTCTGTTACCCAAAGCCTGAGCAAAATCCTCAAATACTTGTAAATTGTCAACTGAGTGGAAGAAGCACATTCAGACAAGAGTGAAAGAAACCCTTTCAGTAGGCCCTAGTGTTCCAGAAATAGTGTTGAGAGGGCATAAGATGACAATTCTCCAATTCTCCCTGGCCAGGAATTATCTTTTGTCAAAAAGAGAGACTTAAATGTGTTCACACTGAAATACAAACTAACAGACAAACTAAGGAACTTGTGATGTACTCAAGAGTGTCTTAAATAGTTCTGTC
>NW_010523869.1:0-27921 GCF_000687285.1 Phaethon lepturus | reverse complement strand
GAAAGAGTATATCCCAGAATAAATGTTTGGAGTGCCTTTTTTTCCTTCTTAGAAGCATCCCACAAGTAAGAGGTGATGTTCTTTACTAGGCCTGGTGAGAATTCAATTTTACATTTATCAAGCTTGAATTTTATATTTATATCATTTATATTTGTTAAGGTGCAGGGCATATAGATAAGGTTAAGGTTTTACTACCACATTTAGCTAATAAAAAGGTTTGATGTTTGGAGAGACATTGAATTAAATTCACAAATTAACATTCTGTCATTAACATGAATGAATCCTTCATGGAGTGTTCATTTGATCTCAGGTCATTTTGCATCATCTTTCTAGATTATCAAATTGTTGGATGGAAAACGATCTCAAACTGTAGGAATTTTAATATCCAGTTTGCACCTGGAGATGAAGGATATTCAACAAGGTAAGTGTTTCTCACACTTAATGTATCATATTTGCGTGAATATTTTCTCATAGCTCCCTTTAGAGAATTTCTTACATAACAGGATGTGCTTTGAATATAGTCCTCTTTAAGATATCAGAAGAACCATTCTTCCAGTATATTCCAGTATGTGTAAAAGTTTCACCCAAATAATCAGAACTTAATTTAGGTACAACTCCCTCTGTACAGTTTCAGTTCACATATCACCTTCATACAATGTTTTCTCAAAACTGTTTCATATTGCTCCACTACAGTTCCCTCCTTTTTCTTAAGCAAATACTCTGCTGACAAAAATTAAATGGAGGGCTTATATATATAAGTCTTTTGGGCTTCAAACATGCAGTCAGTATTTGCTGAATTGTTTACATTTTGCTTCATTAGCGGTATAAAAAGCACATCCCAAACTGATGCAGCTACCATGTAGCAATCAGAAAGATCATTACTGGATGGCATTTTTCAAAGCATAGGGCTACTCAGTATATAAATTCCATTACTGGTAGAAATTATCTGAGTTTGCCAATACAACTGTAGAGAAACACAGATTTTTCAGAACAACTGGGGTAATTCAGATTCTGCTTATGTTCTGGATTTAAAAAGATATTGTTTAAGGATATTGTTTATTTCTTTTTCACATTAAAAAAAGGAAAATATTCACCATTTAAAACAACTGCTGGAAGAATTGAAGTTGATGTCTCCTTTTTGCTATTGTTTTCCTTCCATCACATGCAAATACTGGGTAGGGTGTTGAGATGCTGCTGGCATTGATGATTATTAATTTCAGAAGAGCCTTTGAGCATCTAGCACTTTAAAAGCACAAGGGCTTACAGATGTCTCTTGGGATGGAGGGAAACAAAAAGAAGGAATAACTTTGTGCCTGCCAGTATTGTGTGAAAGGTATCACAACAAGATGAAAAAACCTGCTATTACTAAAGGTCTGAATAATTTGCTGGCAGGAATTACAGCAGCATAGGTTAGGATAGCAGCTGTATTATAAAAACTGGGTAGTATTTTTACATATCTTCAGAGGAGTTTTCATGACTTTTTGTTTTCCATGCCATGATGTTCTACTTAAAATATAATCTATCTAGCTATCTATCAGTCATTTGCTGTACTTCTATAGCTTTTGAAACCCTCAGGACAATTTATACTAAATTTAAGAGAAAGAATAAGTCAAATGTTTGGGTATGTATACACTAGAATTTTAGCTTGAATCATCAATGCACTTTTGAATCAAACCTACCAGTTGTCCCCTTTGCTGTGTTTGCTTTGCAGAGCAGTCTCAGAGTGCACAAGCATCCTTCAGAATTAAATTAAATTAGAAGATGTGCTCTAGCAGCACGTCAGCAGTCTCCACCTACGGCAGGTTTTAAATTCCACAGGATCAGATAAGAGATAGTTAAAACTCTCTGAAATGTGTATAGTGTGAACACTGGGTCCTTAGTACCAGCTGTTGCTGTCTACAAATCCATTTCTAAAGACTACACTACTTGCAGTTGTAGACATAGCTAATGTAGTCCTACAAGTTTAATGAAAATTAGCATGTTGGTACAAGAGAGACACCAAAACAAGTGCTGTCACTGAAGGAGAGTTTATAACTCATCACCCTCTCTATTTGGAGGTAGCAAATGACTGGCCTGTCACCACATGTGTTGCTCAAGACAGCAATAGAATATGCTGCCTCTTGCTTATGGAAACAGCTAGGAGATGCAAGCAAGATATGGGAGTACTGTTAGTGGAACTTTTTTTTTTAAATATATTACAAAGAATAATCAAGATCTGTGTGCAGAGACTATCTAGGGAAAAAATCTGTTCTGTAGAGAGGATCTTTAGAAATGCATACTACATTGAAGACAACAGTAGAATTATGCTTGTTTCTCTTTTAGTGTGTGTTTATCTCCTAGTATTTTGTTTAATTTAAATCTGTGTGCAAGCCGGCCTATCAGCAGACAAATTGCTTGAAGACCACTATAGTCAATGTACTGCATGAAAAAAGATCATAATAAGCTAAATAGCTCATGACAACACCTAACCAAAAAAGCATATGATCATTGGGTTAATGAATGTCCATGTTCTTTTTTTTTTTTTTTAACAAAGTGAAGTTACAAAGACCTACCTGTAAGAAACATGAAAATTAAGCACCCATCCCTTTTTTGAAGCCAATTTCCATTGCATAATGCAGTATGTGAAAGACAGGGGAAAGAAAAGTTAGTGGTCTTTGGCAGCTTGCAACAGAGAATGTAGACACTTGAAGCAAAGGAAAGTTGAAATTAAAAAAAAAAAAGAGGATATGTAATTTTATTTCAACTGTTTCTGGCCATGTTTGTTGAAAAGCCATGTACAAATTAATTTACTGTCTATGTATAGTGTACTGGTTACTCTACCTTAAGTAGCCATTACAAAAATACAAATATATTCTATAACTGCCCTACGCATACAGACACATGCAAAATTGTAGAGAAGGCAAAACAAGAATAATCACAAGAAAAATTACATCCTCCTTTAAAATAGTGTGAGATCTCTGCATCTGTAGGATTACCCTCTCAAATGAAAGTAAATAGCTTCACAGCATATTCTGTAGATAGCTCAGCAGTGCAAAACAAGCAAGTGACCATATCTGGCACCCAGATGTTTCAGTTTGCATTTGATAATGAGCTAGCTGCCACACTTCAGGAAGGGAATCTCCTACACATGTTTGTTTGAGAGAGTGAAGTTCATCTTTTGCAGCTAAGTTTAAATTCTTGCTGTATCTAAGAGTACAGTCTAGGGAGAAGACAATGTAAAACTAAATAATTATTTTGGCTAGTGTTGGTATTATATTATGCAGAGGGACGGTTAACATTGTCGTGCTGCACCTGTCCTAAAACTCAGCTTTTTGGTAGGTGGGAGAGAAGTCCTAGGTGCTGTAATGTTCTGAGAACACGAACAAATTTCATTGGTGAATCTGGTAATATAGGGTAAGAGGGTAATATAGTTTCTGATTAGACCATATTCATCATAGTAATTTCCTGAGCAGAAGCAGCAGACAGAAAATCTATCTGTCTCGGTATGCTATATAGGATCTGTTTTTATATTTTAAAAACAAATAGCAATAATCAAATTGTACAAAGGTACAATCTCAAACTCAAAGGTTTGAGATTATTTTCAAGGCTGCTTCTCTGTGGTTTTTTTTAATCTGTCTCGGTATGCTATATAGGATCTGTTTTTATATTTTAAAAACAAATAGCAATAATCAAATTGTACATAGGTTTGAGATTATTTTAAAGGCTGCTTCTCTGTGGGTTTTTTTAAACCTTTATAAAGAAGACGTGAGGAATAGTGGGGGTCAGCTGTTAGGTATGGAATATGCTTTAAGACTAGATACTTAGAGAACTAATCTCCATTTCATATCAATGCACTTCTGTCTTACTTTTCCTATCATTGTTCAGCTGAAATATTACAACTTGAGAGACAAACCTGTGGCTCAAGACTACTTGTGTAGCTTTGCTGTTGAAGTATTGCAGCTCACTCCACAGTGAGATGTTTCAGTTCTGTTTCTAATGGGAAATGTTGATTATAACTGTATGCGAAGACCCTCTGTGGGCACTGATCCCAACATCTTACAGTGCAAGATTCCAGTCACTCAGGCAGTTCCCAGTATAGTAGTTAGCAATAGCAGGATACTGGAAGACACATAATAATAATACTCTTTTCTGCAGCACACATCATCTGTGCTGGTTTCCCATGAGCTACTGAGATCTTTGTTCAAGAGTAAACTGGCAAAATTGTGGGGCAGTCCAGATGAAAAAAAGTTTTAGCTACAGAAAATGGGATGTAGATAAAATGTAGATGTCTATGTCCAAAAGACTGTTTCTCCAAAATCCCTCCCTACTTCCATAGTACCTACATTTTGCCACTAAAATTGTGGGGAACCAGAAGTTCTGCTTCTGTACGTTGCTGGAAGTAGTTCACTGTCTAATACCCCTGATTTCCATCAGCGTTAATTAGATGGTCTCCCATGCTGGTATATCTTCCATGGTACCAAATCTATGAGATGCGGTAGATCACACCAGATGCACACTTTATAGTTTATTGCACTCTTTGTGGCAATAAAGTGCCATGTTGCTCCACGTAGAACAGCTGCAGGCTTTGCTGGTACACTTGCCTAGGCAAGAGATGAACACTCTAGCACTGCAACGCTGACAGAATTAGCCTATATGGCAAAGGGGAGAATTTAACACTGATCCTTGGCATTTCTAATTCTATTTCTAATGCTAATTTGCTATTTTTTTTCTTTTGTAGACTTTAAGGAATTAAATATAATGTCTGAGACTCCCATTTATTAAATCAGAGTAGTACTGGCCAACCTGTAATAGCACGTATGGGGAACTGGTATGTTTATTGTGCATTTGGAACATTCTTGTGTTCAACAACAATGTAAACTATCTATGCAGAGGCACATTAAGCTTTGAAAATACTAGGGGAATGTATTTGATCACATTTAGATGGGATGGATTAGAATAGATTTTGTTAAAAAGCCTAGGTCAAGCCATCTGCTTTTGTAGATTCACCTTCATTAGTGTTTTTTTTTTTTAATCCTCAAATGTGGAATATATTTTTATTATAGTGTCACAGTAACGACACTCTGATCAGGAGCAGTGCAAGTAACTCTCATTGTCACTCTGATCAAAATTTTTTGTATGGCATTGTAGGAGGGGAACAACTTTCTAGAAAGTATACAGCTATGATTCTATTGTACGATGTCAGTCAACCAGTTGAAAAGTGCTTGATTGGACTTGTCCAACTTTGTGATTTACCCTCTGTTATCAACATATTGGAGTAAATAATTGGAAGAATGTGAACAGCAGATTAACTCCTCCAGACTGATGATCAGTCCAATAATCATTCTAATTCTGTATTATATTTCTAATCATCCTGGGATATCTATGTGGTCTTCCTCTAATAAGAGGCCATAGAAGTTATATAAATAGGTTGCATTGTCTTAGTGTAATTTATGGTTTACGGAACATCTAAACTTTGGAGAACAGTATCATTGTTAACCAGGCACTTTTCTTAGCATCTGAAAGACTGTGTTTTCTATGTATAAGGCAAACTATTCCAAAGCAAATCTAATCTGCAGACCTTAGTGTGCTCAAAATTTCTGAATCCCAGTTTGTGTTTTAACCATATCATGCAGCACAAATAGTTTCACAGTTCCTTTCTTTATTCTATTTTGGAAATACTTCTGGATAAAGATAAATGCTTTGGAATATTTCTTACTTGCATGATGTGTTTCAACTGAAATATTTTGCAGGACGGAAGTATAGATTATAAAGGTTTAAAAACTGTTTTTCCAAAGTTGTGTGACACTTCCACCTAGACGGAGTATGCATTCTATATATTTCGTATACTATGCATGAAGCGTAGAGGTAGCTGCATACCCATCTCAGAAGTTGGGAAACAATTTTCTTTAAAAATTATTTTCTCTGTTCTGGAAAATTCACAACACATGTTTCTGTGAATCTGTCTTGGGCACCCAGCCTGATGTGGGCAGGTTAACATTAGTGCCAGTGTCTTCTGCTCATGACTTCTTGCAGGAGTTGAGCTTTCTTAGTCTTCTAGACCTACATTGTGCTCATGGTGCTTCTTTGTAATACATATTTTAATTTTTTTTTATGTTGCATGATAGTTAAATAGTGGAGAAAACCTTTACATAAGTTTAGAACATATCAATTTGTCAGAAGTTAAGCAGAGGGATTTGGATAGTTTAGGCAGTTTCGCCAAGTAGGCATTTGTATTTAACAATCGATGTCATTTTCTAATTGACTAGATCAGTCACAATTTAATTTAAATTTCCCGGTGATGGGCTTCATGTTCCCATCAAATCAAGCCTTACTCAGCAGAATGTACTACATAAAACAATGAAGTACTTCCAGGTCGAGTAAATGTACCTTTGGCAAGCTCTTTTTATTTAAATAACGTATTTCTGTTCTATCATTAGGGAGCAGTTAAGGTGATTTCTTCATATTTCATAGTTTAATTGTCACATTAAGTGGTTTGATACTCCTGAGTATATGTAAGCTCTGTCAGCAGGACTTAAATCCTGATTTAACCAAAAAGTGTTTAGTAGGCGTGCGTCTGTATATCAGAGTCAGCCTTAAGACTGTTGGTATTTAAGCTGGTTAAGAGGAGAGAAGTATCTTTTTCATATTTAACCTCTTAAGTTCTACAGTAGTATGTAAAGTGCACACATTATGCTTTAAATTCTCAACTTTTCTTTGGTTTATATTTTTGAGGTGATAAAACAATGTATGTGAAAAATCTGTGTAGTAGGGAATCTGTTTTTTACAGTTAGATTGATTTTTAAAAAATGAATCTGTTAAAAACCTTTGGTACAAGTTTGTATTCGAAGCAATACTCTTAGTATGCGAAATGTAGTTGGCAAGTATTTTTATGTGTGCCTGTTAGTTTGAATGCATGATGCTGATCTGTTTTTTGTCCTAGCTGACGGTTATTATATCCTAATGGGTGCAACCCTGCACTAATGATCCTTGTGTATATAAATTCTTCTTGTTGTGAGCAGACACCATAGGCCACATAAAAATGTTTGCCTCAATTTCCCTGCAAAAAAGGATCTCAGAAACCAGACTTGGCCAAGTAACAGATTTTTTAAAGGTAGAGGAACCCAATAAAATTACCAGCTTTTCACAGCATGAGTCTACTTCCTTTCGACATATTGTGAGGTGTAGGTGAAATATTCTAACCGAACTGACAGTGTAAGGAAGACAGCTAACTAGAAAGCAAGATAAAAGTAAAAACCACCGATGATGATTGATATTGTAATAGCTATTAATTGTTTTGGAGCCTCTTTTGTAGATTTATGATACTTCACCTATATTACTTAACACTTACGTGAGTCTTGGTATAATGAGATTTAATGCAGTAAAGTATCGTGGTTAAATTCACTGTATCAGGAAGAGCATTTTGAAAAACTTACCAAGGTTTTTATTCATTTTAATAATGCTAATATACATATGATTAAAACTGGGTTTTGTTTTTCACAGAAAAGTTAAGAAGCTTTTGTTCCTTGTAACTCTAAGTAATAAGTAAAATAATTAGTTTCTTTGATCTAGTGTAATGGGGGTTTTTCAGCTCCCCCAACTCAAGTTAATTTACACAACATACTGTGAATGTATTGCACATGCTGTATTTTAAGAATATGAAGAATACTGAGACACCTATGAATTTGGGATTTTCTTCCAGCTTTTCAAAATCAGTGCTTCTTTTTTAAAAAATGAGCCAATCTTCATAATTTTACATGGTTTTGTTTTTATCTTTTGCTCCAAATGTGTATGGCATTAAGTTTGATCAGTTTGAATGAAAAAGGATATAAGGACAAAGATAAAGATATTAAAATACATGAAGATGAAATAAAGAAGTTTGTGTGGGTTCTGGCAGTACTGACTTTTTAAGAATGGCATCCTGAGCTGTCCAGCTATCACTGAATTGAGTAATATAGCTAGATTTTTAACTGCAGCCTGTCTGCATGGTCATTGCCAATAATAGCAGGACAGGTTGTATAGCAAGTAAGTCAGAAAATATTTTCTTGGTGCATTTATACAATCACATACTTGCACAGAAGAGAAAATAATTAATATTAATGTCTCAACACAGATTATTGTTAATTCTGTTTAAAATGTGTTCACTTATCAGATTGTATTTTACTAGTTTAATCCCAAACATTTTTTGCTTTATCATGTCACAAAACAATGTTGATTTGTTACAACTGGTGTTGAGTACAGAAAGATGGATAAGAAAATTTAGCATTAAAAACCACTTTGTGATTTTTGGGGCCTTTTTTGTGACAAATATCTGATTGAAAATTCCAGTTAGATGTGCAGATCTTAATATTCTTATTAAAGTGTTCTTTTTTCAAACCACTTCCTCTCATTGTAATAGTAGTAATAGTAGTTCATCGTAGTTTTGTACCTAAAAAATCTACTATGAGTTACATGTTTTGCATTTCTAGTACAGGTTCAAATTACCTCCAAGAAGTTGCTTTTCTAGATAGCTCTGGATAAATAAATTTCTCATTGTAAGAGAAATATTCCAAAATAGGATGAAAGTGAAACCACAAGGGGAAGTTTTTGAACTCAATATGCATATTTTAATATCTTAACAATTAACTATATTGGACTGTGAAACCAATTTTCCAATAGATTTTTACAATCTCTTAGGTTCTTTTGAAATTTCATTGGATAATACAGAAGATAATGCAACTCATGGGACCATCTTGCAAGAGCCAACAGATGATCTCATAGGTTCAATCCCTAATGATTTTCTTTAAACAAAGATTTTTGTCAAACTCTGTGGTTTGGGCTTTGTATTTGGTTACGCTCTTGAGCTTTTTTTTAATCTTTCCAACAGGACAAATATAGTTGGAGATATTGCTTTTTTTCACTGATATTGTCTTCTGTATAATTCTTTACTTCTAACCAAGGTGTAATGTCAACAGATGGAATCATAATTGACAGGCAAAATTTTAAAGCATTCTAAATGTCATTGGACCTTTTAATAAAATTAATTAGCCTGCCACAGAGAAAATTTACTAGCCTGCTGGTTAATTTCACAATGTAAAATCGTGGGGTAGGTGGAAGAGCAGGCGAAAGCTTATTACTTTTAAATAATTATTTAAAGATGTGTGCCTTGCTCCTTTCAAACATGGATCGCAAATACAGCAGGACCTTTTAAAATCTTCTAAATTCACAAGCAGTCAAGTTTCCTTTGAAGAAATATAGTACAGTTGAAATTAAAAGTTATCAGGTACTGGCTAATGATGAGTTATGTTGAAAATTGGTAGAGGCTTTAAGCTTGATTCTTTTGGGATTAATGTTCCCAGTAACATTTAAACATAAGGAGGAGTTCAGAAATTGTGCCCAGTCCCATTATGAATCTTGATGAAATGCTGGTTTCAGAAAAATTAAACATCCAAAGTTATTTCTCTTCTATTGTGCATCTCTTAGCTTACTGGAATTTGACATTAGAGAACATTAGAAAGCACCATGAACCAATCCTATTTAGTTTTCAGAAGAGTCTCAATACATTGCCTAAATTGTAACGGGATTTACAAATGTTCAAAACACCTAATGCCATATATTCCAAATGTAGTAACATTGGAACTAAGATAGGAAACATTTTCAGACTTCATTTTTAGTAATGAGGCATAATTAATCATTGAACAGTATACTTCAGGTATCTCTATGTGATGTTTAAAATTTAAAAACAATGGAAAGTATCATGTGGGTAGTTTTCTGGTGGATAAAGCTAACTCAAACATGAGCTGCTATATGAAGATACCTTGAAAATCAGTAGCACGATCTTTTGTGCTTGCAAATTTGCAACTTGCAAATCTTGCAAGTTTGTCTACCTATCTGCTTCCCAAGACTGCTAGCCCCAAGACAAGTGGATCTCCCTGATCTCCCATGCACATAGGGAGACCTAAATACCCTAACTCTCAGTTGCTTCCTATCCAGCCTTCTAAGCTACCATGAAATCTGTGCTGCTCATTGTCTGGTATCAGGTCTCATGTTCTCCTGCCTGGCCAACTACACAATCAGCTGAGTACCTGGCAGGTAATATCTTTGACTGCTGAGCATACTGGAGAGGAAAATTCTCCCAAGACAGAGTTTATAGTAAGTTCTTTATGAGTCCTGTGACTTGGAAGTCAGAACAAAAATAAAATGCTGAAAATAATAAAATATAAACTGGGTACAGTTTACATTTATGTTTATTATATACATATATATGTAAATATATGCATATATACATTTATTATTATAAAATATTATTTATTGTTACGTATTATATTTTTAGCTAGGCCAGATCTCTTTAGTACATTTCTCAGGAAACAAAATTGAACTCTTAAGTATGAGCATCTAATTTGTGATTATATTCTATACAGCTATACTGTGTGTTGATGACTCCATAGTAGATCTGGAAACACTGGAAGCACTATATGAAAATGTAAGTAAACTGGGGTAAAGCTGTGGTTAATCACCATAGTATCTCAGATACAGAATAAGTAAAGTTTTATTTTATGTTGTCATTTTAGGCTAGAGGCATCATATAGAAAAAGTCTTTAAGGAATTTAACAGTAATAAAATAGGTAACATAAAAAAATACCCATTGACATGCATATTTCTCTTACTGGCTTAGTTCTTAAATGTCAAATTTAAAACAATGGAGTGCCTTTGGAATCAGGTTAAAATTTAACAAAAGGTATAACATCTATCCATGTGCTCTCCTGAACTGCCTGAAAAATACTGTTCTTAAGGCCTTTTTTGTGCTAACATGCTGGCTTTTTCTCATTCAAGATGTAAGTGGCTACTAGATCAGTTAACTCGGGCTAGTGCATTGCTGTCCTTACCCAAGTTGCTCTGTAGCATATAGCATTCATGAACTGTGTGACTCTGAAGTTATGTGACAGAATACTTTCACACTTGGCTGTAGAGATTTCAGAGCTACCTCTCCGACCTAAATTGTGTGGAGCATCCTATAGCAGCATATGTAGTGCTGTGCTCTACAAGGATGCTCTGCTTTGTGGCCATTGGTGGTGAATGTCACTGCAGGGCACTGAAGGAGTTTATCATGGATCTTTAGGCCTCACTCTTATGCATAGTCTAAATGTTTCACAAAAAAAAAAAAATTGTTATTTGCAGACAAGCAGGTAAATTAGTAATTTATTAATTTGATATTAATTACTTTCAATTAATTCACTCAGAGAGCACAAAAGGATGAACTGGAGAAAATCAAGCAATATTATCAGACTTCAAAAGAGGAGGAACTGAAACTTCTGGATAAACCAGAACAGTAAGTTGGGTGGTTTTTTTAATATTTTATTATTATATAGTATAGTCCTTTGCTGATACATTAAAAGGGATCTTGATACATAATTATTGGTAGCGGATTTTTAACTTTTCTGTGTATTTCAAGGCATAATGTAAACTTTGCCTTAATCACATACACAACTTTTTGCAGACATGACAGATTTTACTATGTCAACTTGCACCACCAGAACTGGTAAAATACGTAGCCTTGAATCAATAAATTTCTGTTCCCATTCTCACATTTGTAAAAGGCTTATCCTTCCCTTAGAGCTTTTAGGGCTATATTAAAATGTTAGGAAGCAGTGACAGACTGATTTTGCTTGTTGATTATTTGAAAGAGCTACACAAAGAGAGGGTTTTGGCGAGTCCTGTGAGAAAGACACAATGTACGCTCTAGTCATGCTGATTGAAGACCTACAAGGCTGATTCCACAGTTCATCTCCTGTGACTGTTGTGGGCAGTGACAACTGTTAGGCTGAAAAACTTCTTAAGTGTTGCTCTTTCTGTTGTAATAAACCTTAGACCAAGGTGAAAATCACAAGAATTCACGAGCAGAATGGTAATCCTGAATTTTATTTTAGTGTATACATTTGGCTTCAGATTTTGGCCTACCAGTGGTGGTTGTCTTCTGCTACTTTGCTATTTTCCCCTTTGTACTTCCATCCTCCTCTTCTAATCACAGTGCAATTTCCTGCCCTGAGGCCTCCCTGCCCTCTTGTATGTTTTTGTCTTTTCTTCTGTCTTTGGTGTAAGAAAGGATGGTGGAGGAAGAATCAACAGAGATAGCATATGACTGGTTGATGTCAGAAGTATTACATCTTCATACCTTTTTTTCCCATGAAAATGTTACTGGTGAAGAGCAGATTTTTTTTTCCTCTTTCTCCTAACAAAAGGCAGCTAAATACTCATTTGTGACTGTCCACTAGGAAATAGGTTAATGTTGGGAGATGAGGCTGTCATGCTTACTCTTGGTTAAGAGTGGCTATCATTCTTAAGTAAGACTTAAGAAGACAAATATCTGTAAAGTGTATAAACTAGCTTGTTCTTGCATCCCATACCCATGGTTTTCATTGCATTGGCTTGGGGCATAAGAATACATTGTGTGACTAGTTGATGTTTTCCAGAGCTTGAATCTTTGGAAATATGTTTGCTGTATGTCTGAGTGAAATAAATATTAATGCGTTTTATGTTCTGGAGAATACAAATCTTGCAGAGCTCTAGAGTTTTAAAAGGTTGTCTGGTTTTGTAAATTATAGTGGAGAGAGGTTGATCTTAATTAAACACAAAGTTGCATTTATGCTATCATTGTTCCATAATTAAAAGTGAAGAACTATAAATAAAGCAGTTACACCTGATCATTCAGTGTAAAATAGTAGTGTTAAAGACAAAAGCTACTTTTTATCAATTATTACCCTTTGTGTTCTCTCTGCAAGTCTTAAGTATCCCATTTTTACCCTATTATTACACTACATAGGTTAAGAAAACTAGCTTTTTAAAATGTTGCCTGAAGGGGGAAACAATTTGCTGATGATGCACTTATGTATATTTTATTTGACCTCCAAAATAATGTCCTTGCTGAAAACTCAGTAGATGAGGTGCTGCTGGTTTTGTTGTCTTAAGTCAGCCTCTAAGCCTAAATGCAGAACTGGAGATTTGTTAGAACTGTACTATGTATACTAACTCCATAAAACCTTAGAGACAGAAAAGTGCTAAATTTTTATGTGTGATTAAAATATTTGCTGCAGGGCATAAGCCTCATGTATTTTCTTTAATGAGGATCAGAACAAAAGTGCAAACTAAACCATTTGTCATAATAGCTGCAAACACTAGTAATAAGCATTCGTATAATGAAACCATTGATGTGAATTCACTGAAGTCTAAAGGAAATCTTTGCCATTTTTAAATGCTTGGATTATCAGAGAAATAGAAAGCTTTAGTGATATCACTGATGCTCTCCTGCACATGTGATTTTAATTTGTTTTGCTGCCATGTTAAATTTGCTGTTGTTGGCACAAACTGTAAGTATGACAGCAACATGACAATGCGCCCCTAAGTTATGCTTCATGGTAATAGTTGTTAAAATGCTAATATTCATTAACATGATAAAGATTTAGATGCACAATTGGCCACAGTTTGGGGCTTTCCTAGCAGGATACAGATGCTTTAGCTAGTTTCCAAGAAGACCCTTTTAGTTGTAATGTAATCTCTGTGAAGTTCTCTCTACTGTGAAAGAAATACTAATGAAGGAAGTAGTAGCAAAATATGGTACTGAGCTTTCCTCTTTTGTATGTGGTTTGAATTCAGGAAGTAGTGAGCTATTAATAATTGCTGTCCAAGTAATGCCATTTGCTTCTCTTTGAAGACCACTTTCCTTTGACTTCAGTTTAAATCCTGCTGGCTTACTTAGAAGCTTGCAGGATTAGATTCACCTTTTTTCTACAAAATTATTTCTAAATTTTATGTTCTTCAAATGTGGATAAATGTGAAATGATAAACAGCTTACCTCCATAGGATCAGTGAAAGTACTCTCGAGTCCTTTACTACAAGATTCTGGTAGGATAAAAAAGTTCTCAAGTTCTTCAGGAGAGAAGAAAAATGGACCTCACAGTGATGAACAGCAAATTCTTTATGTTTACTTTAGGCCATAAGAAGTGTAGCAATGAGAAACCCATCAAAAAGCTACGTCACAGTCATTGTCATTGTTACTTTAACTTAAAATCATACTTTTCTTAGACTAAAATTGCAAAAATGACTGAACTAAGAATATTGTTTGCTCTCAGAAAGTTTTGTCCACCTGAATTGGTGGTTTGTCTATCATTAACCACAGATTCATGCCATGACTTTGTGTTTAGTAACTACATTTGTTGTCACTAAGATTCCTTTTTGTGACAGATTTTAGTTATAAGTGTTCTGTCTGGATATTTACATTGGATACTTTGAATTCCAAAATCTGGAGACATTTTCTTTTTATGCTGATGCTTGTTTAATGCTCGGCACAATTATTTTGTACTTGGATGACCAGCAGTGTAGGAGAGATTTCCGTTTTCAAGGGAAGGAAAGAAATGTGTCATCTGATTTTTTTTAAATTTAAACTTTTAAAATGTATGTATGTTAGAACTTTAGTGAAGCAGTTTGGGTTTTTCTTTCTTTTGTTTCTCTCACACAAAGTGCAAAGTATCCTCTTTTTTTCCTGGCAATACCATTCATTCCCAATAGGAAGCATTTTTATTAATACCAGCTTGGCATTTCTTTTTTTCCCACTGCTTAAGTGTAAAGCCAAGCCAGGCCTCCCCAATCCTACTGTCACAATAGATTTTTTTCATCATGCAAGAAAGAAAAAGGAGGAAAGAAATTATATTCCAATTAAAACACAGTATTTCACACCAGCCACAGGTGGATTTTGCTGGTTTTTTAGACAGTCACTATGCATTCAGCAAAGTGTTGCAGGAGAAATTTATAAAGCAGATTGGAAGATACTGATATTATTTATTATGAAAAAGAAATAATTTGGAAAAATAAAATGTATTGGCTTAAATAATTAAAATAAATGTAATAAGAATTCAAGCTAATAATGGTTCACAGAATTTCCAATAATTCAGTGAGGTAGAAAAATCTTTACCGCGTTGTGTTAATGGGGAATCTAAGGGTATCTGTAGACAGGCAATTAGAAGATGTTTCTAAGGTGGTATTGGAGCAAAAGACAGCTTGTTTCTGGATTTCAAGACAGCATGTGTATCACTGAAATTCTAGAAATTCAAAACCCACACAGTAAATTATGCAAACCCTGTTGTTATAAGGAATGCTAAAGCTTCTTGTGTTATTTAGCCAAGCTCTTACATTTTAAATTGAAGAAAAGGGAGGAATTACTCATGCCTTTGGGATGCTTTCATTTTGTGATACCCGAACTGGAGTTGTTGAATATACTTCAATTTATTTTTATTTACCAAAGAGTTAAAGGAAGAAAGCTGGAATAGACTCATGAGGAAAGTGTATATACAAGGACAGATGAAGAGCAGATAAAGAGTTAGTAACTTTGCTGAACAGTGACTGAAGAGAGAGATAATCTGCAAGTATTTTAGAGCTAAATACATAGCTAGGTGCATTACCGTAAAACATGCTGCTATGTAATTGGAAGTGTGGTGCAAATTAGTAAAAGAAAATTGAGGCTAAGCATCGGAAGAAATTTCTTGACAGACTTTTTATATTATGAAATAACCTTGTAGGAATATACTAAGTTCCGTATTGCTGGGCACATTTTTAAGGGAAGCAAAAACACATGAGTGAAAACAGTAAATAGATAGTGTGTCTCTAGGTCTTTCCTTTTCTTTTGCAGCTGCGATAGTTAGTTAATGGATTACTGTGACAATGATTAGTGTCTTGCCTTTTTCTTGATATTAACAGGATTTCTTAACCCATTGAGCATAAAGAATATAACAATTATAAATCCTGTCAGATTTGATTCCAAGTAGGAAAGATTGCATGTGTATTTCATAATACTACATCGTTGATCCATTGTGTGCCGCACAGATAAGAAATATAAAGATTAGTTAATACTCTTTTTTTCCACAGATTTTTATATGAGTTATCTCAGATCCCCAACTTCACAGAAAGAGCTCAGTGTATTATCTTCCAGTCAGTTTTCTCTGAAGGGATAACATCAGTGCACCGGAAAGTTGATATCGTAACTCGTGTTTCCAAGGTAAGTCCTAATGAAAGTTGACTAAAAGCATAAATGTATTTTAGAGTATTCATGTTTCTTTTTTTACTGTAAGTGATGAACCTTAAGCGTGGTTATTGGCTTATCAGGAAAATAAAAATATATTACATCTTTTAGCTGCTTCTAAGAGCCAAAGGAGGAGGAAAGAGGGAAGGTGAGTTCTATGTGATGCCCTATGCTCTACACAGGAAAATTTATTTTTATTTGAATTTTTATTACTTTGCACATGAAGTAGAGTCACAGGTAATCTCCATAAAACAGAAATTAAATATCAGACTAGTTTAGTACACAGCCTTGCAAGCTTACTTTTTTTGCATATCGCTGTTGATGCCAACAGCAATAGATGCCTGTCACGTTCATTAGCTTATTACTCTCCCCTGGTATCTATACATTTCTGTTAACTCTAATCAGCAGATTTTTTAGTACCTGACAAAGCTTTACCTAAGATTTCTATACTATGAAAGACTAAAGACAAGATTTTGAAATTATAACAAATAAAATATGAAAAGTAGAATGAGATAAGAATTAAAAGATAAATTAAATATTGACCTAAACGTATAACATCCTGGTCAGGACAGTATTTGATTTTTTTTTTTTTTCTCCAATTTGAAGATTAGCTTTTGATTAACTTTGCTGCCACAAAGTACCTGTGCTCTACCCCTTTGGATTTCTTTGCGTATTTTAACAATAAAAATAGTCACTTAGTGTTCCCTTTCAAAAGGAGACATAAATAAGGAATCAGTTTTGTATGAGATAAGGAAAGTGGTAATGCCCTCAGTTTACTTACGAGGAGCTCACACTACAATTGATTTATCCAACATGTAGTGTAAGGCTACACAGTTAAGAATTAGGCCCATGGTCTCAGATTCTAGATTGCCAAGATAGATGTCTTCATATGTAAATTAAAATAATTTATTAGTTCTCCACTGTGTTTCTAGATTTCTTTTCTGTTTTGAGGCATAGTAATTTAGTTCTTAGCCCTAGTATATCTGCATTAAGTATGGATCCAGAAATGCGCGTTTCCAGAGCACCAGGAAGAATGAGTAGCAGACTGAATATAACATTCCGAGTCTAACACAGAGGAAGCAAAAATAGTACATCTCCATTTGACTGTGCATTATGCAAATTCATAATAAAGCACCTTGTCTGTAAGTTTTTTAAAGGCTACTAAGAATGCTTAGTAATCTTATTCCATTAATCTTTCTGTCATCTACATAGTATATGATGCCATATAATTTGCTTCATAATAGATTAAGTTAAACATAGTATCTTAAGCAAATACAGTCTAATAAATGCTTCTTTTAAATGTTTGATTTTTGTACAGGTTTTAGCTTCCTTTCCCTAGAGGGGTAAAAACACACAAGAAATAAAACCTCTATCAAAAATAAAATTTAAAAAGTGTTTTTATATTAGCAATTAGAATTTTTGTGCCAACAGAAGTTACAGACTAGTATCCATTTTCCAGGCTTTGCTGAACATGACCAGTGTAAAGGAAATTTTAGGTTTGATTCTGGCTTTTGGAAATTATATGAATGGTGGAAATAGGACCCGAGGTCAAGCTGATGGATATGGTTTGGAAATACTTCCCAAACTAAAGGATGTCAAAAGCAGAGTAAGTACTCATTTTTAATTAAAGATAATTTTTCTCAAGTGATTTTTTTTTGTTCTATCATCTGTCAAATGTTAGCCTTTTCTTATTTCTTACTATTCTTGCTTGAAAGAGCAAGGCACTTTGTACCATTTTCTTGCTTTTTTCTCCCAACTTTTCACCTCCTTCTGCACATGTGCATATTTCCATAATCTCCAGTTTCTCCTATTTGGTACTACTAGGACAATTACCTTATGTGAGAACTTCTGTGTCTCTCTTTTACTAGTAGGGACTTAATTACAGTAGGTTAGAATGAAGTGAGCGAGCACAGACTGCTGAAGTCTTTGTCTGTAAGTGTCCCCATTCTTTTCTCTTGCCCTTACTTAAGGTAGCTGTAGGTGAGTAAAAGTGCTTAAAAACCAAATAGCAGTAAAGGTTCAGTGTAGCATATACAATAAGGAATTATATGTAAAGGATATAAATATATAATATACAGGATTTTAATCCTCTTCAAAGAGATGTCTCAGACCCAACAAGATATTTTCAGTCTTTTTTTTTTTGAATTGGCAGTTAAATGGATGTAGGGCATGAATTCTGATTGGCATGCATGAGAAAATGCTCATAGATGGCAGTAAATTATTTTGTCAAAAATTGAGAACCACTAGTACGTTTTTGATTAGTCATGCTAGGATCAAAGTCAGGCTCAAACAAACTCTGGATACCTTTTGATATGAGGTTACTTTGTTCCTTATTTCAGCAGGGCAGAGGAGGAGGTGCTAGGTAACGTAGGCAATGGAAACACTTCTCAAAGTCATTCTTTGCTAAAGCATACCTAGACACCACATGGATATATGAAACAACAAAGAATAGGAGGTATTTTCTGCTGATGCTGGTACAGATTTGGAGGGTGAGAAAAAACCCCGTTCTTTCATGTTCTTCCTCTTTTCCTATGTGAAGTGCTCTCTTGAACTGTAAGAAAGGTAGATTTTTAAGCTTTTGTTCCCGGTTATACCTCATGTACATAGGAATGTGTTTGTGAGACAGGCAATGTCAGGAAAGCAGTATGTCTAGGGAGCTTTTTATTTTACTTCTGAACACCTTCATTAATGAAGTGTAAAAACACATTTAATGAATTGTTCAGTGACTATATTAATGAAATATGTTAATGAAAGTTTTTCCAATGGATTTGAGTCCTTTGTCTGCTAAAGACATTGAGGTGCTGGAGCATGTCCAAAGAGCAATGAAGCTGTTGAACCGTCTAGAGAAGAATCCTTATGAGGAGTGGCTGAGGGAGCTGGGGTGGTTTAGTCTGGAGGCTGAGGGGAGACCTTATCTTGCCCTACAACTACCTGAAAGGAAGTTGTAGCGAGGTGGGTGTTGGTCTCTTCTCCCAAGTAACAAGTGATAGGACGAGAGGAAATGGCCTCAAGTTGTGCCAGGGGAGGTTTAGATTGGCTATTAGGAAAAATTTCTTCACTGAACGAGGGTGGTCAAGCATTGGAACAGGCTGCCCAGGGAAGTGGTTGAGTCACCATCCCTGGAGGTATTTCAAAGACGTGTAGATGTGGTGCTTAGGGACATGGTTTACTGGTGAACTTGGCAGTGTTAGGTTTACGATTGGACTTGATGATCTTAAAGGTCTTTCCCAGCCTAAATAATTCTATGATTCTAATTCTTGCTTTCCTCTTCATTGCAATGGTTCAGCTGTTCCCTATGACCACTTTTCTTCCAGTCCTACTCCATGGACAAGACACAATACAAGCTGCAGCTAAACTAGAACCAGGCCAAGATTCCCAGTACTCAGGTGTTCATTGGTTGTCTAGCTGACATGAAGAAAAATGTAAAACAACTGAGCTTTGCCTGACTTTTCTCAGTAGAAGTACTAATTTTAGTCTTGCTCATCTATCTAACCATAAACTTGTAAGAATTTAATTCTCTCTGGGACTTTCCGATTTGGCTGAGTTTAGCCAGCACATTCCAAAATTATTAATTATGAAAAGGAGTGACAGCTGTACAGCATACTTGCATAAGACTTGTTCCTTAGCAAAGCAAGCTAAAAAATTACAGTATTTACAGTTTCCTGGTAGCCAAAATAAATATATTATTAGTTTAGACTAGTCTCCAAAATGCATAAAATCTCAAAGGGGCCAGCTGCTACAGGCAGAAACCCCAGAGGTAATTGGTAGACCATATTTGCAAGGAAGAAGAATGCACTCTTGTATATTTGAACACTAAGGTATCCTTCCTGTGTCCTGTTATTCCCTTTTTGAGAATTGCCAGCAAACAATATTATGTCTAGGTAAGCTGAATTCCAGGATCTAAGATAAAGAGTCAATGTTAAATATCTCTTATTTCACATAAAAGTCATTTGTTGTCACATGAGTCTAGAAAGTTACTTGATACAGAGGTTTTTTAAAAAAATGTAGCTCACCACTTCAAAAATCTCTGTTTCTTGACTTCTGCAAATACTCTTTAAACTCAAGTAATAAGTTGGATAGCTTAGCAGATAGAAAATAGAATAACAGGTGTATTTTACTCTAAAAGGACAATCAAATGTTCATGAGTCACCTCGGTTCCTTTTTGTCACGTGACCTGTCAGCAATGTCTTCTAAAACTGTTATACAAGCAGAGAGGATTTCTCTGCATGGCAGCAATGACTTGCTTACTTAAGAATTTTGCTCGTGTATGATATTAATAAAATATAATGTGCTGCAGGCTTTAATATAGGTGAGGCAGATCTGTACAGAAACTCAGGCGTTATTCACATACAAATGTTTGTCCTGATACCTGGCAATATACAAGATGAAAACACATCCAAAAAAACTTCAAAGACATTCCAGATATAATTCCCTATATTACAATACTTTTATGTTGTTGAACAGCACCCTGTATCATATAAGTCGCAATTTTACACTTTTCCTTTGGTCCATCTGCCTATGCTGACCCAGTGACATGTAACAAAATAAAATGATGTTGTGTACAGTTGTTGTATGCAGGACCGTGGAAATTATGATTCCACAAAGTGAGTATTAAAATTCATATTTATAAGGCAACAGGGCATGAAATATACTTATTAGGTACATGCTATCTGGTTTTATATTTGGAGTAAAATATGAAAAATATCTATGTCTTTTTCAGATCTCCATTACAGAATTGAGATTAGAGGAATCAAAAAATGCAGTTAACCTTAATATACCTGAAGTGACTGTAATATTTAGTTAATATTATATTCAAGAATACTATTATTAATTAATATTATTATTCAAGTTAATATTATTATTCAGTAATGCCTTGTATTATTAAAAAAAGATAAGGAGACAGCTTCTCCCACCAGTGCATGTTTTCTTATTTGGTATTTAGAACCAAAAGATGCTCTAGGTCCTGTGGTGGTACGGTCAACCTTATGTTATAAAAGATTGGTCAGTAACACCAGGCCTGAAGATACTGCGAGTCCTATTTCTCACAGCAATATAAAATAATAATATGTTTGTTTTGAAAGAGTAAATTTTCACTCACTTGAAACAGTCTTAATCAGACACGTTTTTAATAATATTATTATTATTATTATAATAAATAATATTATTCATTTTTTCTTAGGATAATGGTATTAATCTTGTGGATTACGTCGTGATATATTACCTACGCCATTGTGATAAGGTAAAAGATTCATTCACTGGATCAGCCTCTCCAAAAGTAGGTTTCTTTAAGAGATTGTAAAATGGTTTATATTAGGGTTTTTAACATCTGAACACAGTAGCTCTGATGGAAAAACAAAAGCCTGTTTCTGTTGCTTTCCTATAAAAGTTGTGGACATCAATAGGTCTGAAATTTGCTATAGGTTTTATGATACAGCTTTGGAAAACTTTACGTTACCCGTTGAACTACCCACTGCAGGCACTTGCCTGTGACTGTTGCAGACTGAGCAGGTGGTGGCTACAGTCGTCTTATATCCTGGTTATTGTAACACTGTAAATCCTGTTCTGGTGGGGTAATACTGGAAGACAGAAGCATGATTTCCGTCGTGACGGAATGCAGGAAGGGGTTGGTGCTTTAAGATAGTTGAGTCAGCTGATAGGGATGAAGTTAGAGGTTGAAAATGTGGGAAGAGGTGTGGCTGCTGCTTTGAGTGAGTTACATTTGTGAGGCTTTTTGACAGATATCAGCAGTGCCCACAGGTTTTGAGTAGGAAATTTGAACTACTGTCTTTTAAATAAAAATGTCACTGTTAATTGATTTTAAGTACGTAGTTGCTTATTTTTGAGATTAAGAAGATGCCTTTACCTAATCTTTGAATCTAAGACTAGTATAATTTTTCATGGCCCTATGTCTGCTTGAATACAAATAATTTTTTTATTTTTTATTTTTATTTCTTTCTTCTTTTTTTTAATTCTGACATAAGGATGTTGAATTGTTGTATTAGTAGTCATGAGTATTTTTTCCAGGAGTAAGACTAAAGTAAGTGAAGACATTTCCCTGCTCACAGCGGGGAGGTTAGACTAGATGATCTTTAAAGGTCTCCTTCCAACCCAAACCATTCTATGATTCTATGATCTCTAACACTAATAAAGAGAGTCTGTATGTCAGGAGCCTGTGAAATGGCTCCTGGGGCTGAGCTGTAGAGGAGATTAAAAACTATCAGATATGTAGATCTGTATTTGTTTTCTTTCCTTTTTTTTCCTTTTTTCTTTTCTTTTTCTTTTTTTTTTTTTTTTTGAGCAGGGAAATAAAGTGTTATTACTTTAGCTTAAGTATCCTTGTTGTAAAAAGCCTCATAACAAAAGCAACTTTGTCTAGCCTATAATGTTTCTTAGTTACTAGGGTATTGACATATGTATTATTTTCTTCTTTTTTAATAATGCTGAAGCTAATGCTTTCTAATTCATTTATTTAAATTTCTAATATTTCTGCAAACTTTCTACTATACTGTAATTTTGCTTCAGGGAATTTTGTAGAACAAAACAGTTTATCTTCCTTGGGAGGAAATGGACATAATGTAAATTGTACATTTTCCCCCTGAATGTTCATATCTTTATAATAATAAAATTATTTTTCCCCTGTTCACAACACAGTTCTCCAACCAATGAGTTTTCCTTTATTACAGACTGAAATCTGTGCAAAGGTAGTGTTTTAAACTCACTGGTATATGCTTATACATGGCAATGTCATATCAATACCATTTATATACTTTACTTATTAAATTTCCACTGGAGATACTGCTTTGAAGCTTGTAAGGATTTTTTTGTTTTGGGGGTATTTTTTACCTCTGATTTTTTTTTCTTGCTGTGCTAAAAATAAGGTATATACTTAGGAGCTCCATACAGACATTAAACCATGTGATTTATTTAGCCACACAAACCTTCAACTGCATATTTTTACCTGCATAAAATATTGCAGACAATATATAAATACTGTTTTCAATTTACGCTTATAAAATGTGTGTATATTTAATGAATTGGGAGAGAGTGAAACTACAAGCTTTTGGCATAAGAGCACTTGTTGCATTAAAATAGGCAATCATGTTATGTATTTTAAAAACATTCTAATCCCTTATCTCAACCTTTATTGATATAAAATGAACCAAAATGTTGTGAGCTCAATGTTGTTTCATAGTTTAAATTGAGCATAGTTTGTTTTACAACATCTAAAAGGAAGTTTCAACATTCAGAATGGCCAGGACTTCATCTTGACTTATATATATGTTGTTTTAGTAAGAATGATTTAAAATATATTATTTTTGCAGTTTTATAATAGTGTTTCATAGATGATGTTTCAAAAAAAGTAATTTATTTTGCTGTAAATGCATTCAATTTTCTTAGTGGCCTGTTTGTTTGTTTGTTTGTTTAGGAAGCAGGAACAGACAAGAGTATTTTTCCTTTACCAGAACCACAGGATTTTTTCCAGGCCTCCCAAGTTAAGTTTGAAGACCTAATAAAAGACTTAAGGAAACTGAAGAGAGATCTAGAAGGTAACTGGGAACTTTCACATTTGTTCTGCTAAGAACAAAGTGCTATTTAAAATGTAACCTTTATGAGGTTTTCTTATTGCTAATTAGGTTTATAGTGTTGATTCATTTAGAGTTTTTACACTGTGGCACAAATTACTCACATAAATTAGGGAAAAAAATTCCAACTCATGACTTAATAAAAATGAAAGTGAAGATACTGAAAAGTTATTTTCCCTTTTACAAGCAAAAGGCCCCTAAAGAAATCTTTCTGAAATTTTCTTTAGTTATGTGTGAATTTTCCTCTGGCTTCTCCAGAACTGTGTGTTTAACTGGAGATATCTGTTAGTTCCATAACATAAATACTTTCTTCAGTACTTGTAGCTGTTAAATTGTTGTTATACAAGAAAGAGTTGAATACTATTAATGTAGAAATAAAACACAGCTTGCCAAGGCACAGCGAAGGGAAATGGAAAGCTCCAGTTCAAAATATTTTCACCCTGGGACATAAAATAAACATTTTAAAATGTTTATTATAAAGAGGGGCTCAGAAACCCAACTCATCTATCAATCAAGGTACTGAGTGGAAATAAAGTAGGAAGAGTTGCTCTCGAAGTGTTCCAAGCAGTATCATTTTTATTTTGTGCTTCATATGACTTTCTAAAAATAAATGCAGCAAATGATAACTGAATATTTTAAGCCTGTCTTTTTTGTTAAGGAAAAGTTGCTACTTTTACTGAAGCAGTTTTGTGTAGAAAATGGCGTTTAGGGAGAAAATTTGCATAATTTTCCTTACAGCTTCTCCATTTACATTTACATCTCTGCATCAAAACGGAAGGGTTCTTTTAGAATCAGAGTTGAACAAGATGATTGTGTTTAATTTTTTTAATGTAAGGCAATGAAAACCATTCCAAAATAATTTATCCTTACAGTTAGAAATTGCTGGATTAGGTCACTACCATCTTAGGATAGTTTCAAAGGTTAACAGTGGTAGGAAAGTATCAGTTGTTGTTTGTTCGACCCGGGCATAAGCGAGTGCTCTATCTCCTCTAATCGCTTGGCCCTGTAAGCCCCTTGGCCTGCCCTCTTTTGGGCTAGTTTGTGCAGAAACATGATCTGTGTTTGATCTTGTATGTTTTCAGCATGTAGTCCTGCTGTCGTGCATCTTAGTCTTGCAGCATCTGCACTGAGGCTGTGACTTTCGCATCATATTTGTTCTACATTGCAAAGACACGGGCAGCAAGTAGGAAAAGCGATACGCTTAATTAGCTCTTAAAATAAAAACTGCAGCTTTCTTGTAAGCACTGTGTTCTATCTTCTAAAACAAATTTTCTTAGGTATTTATAGAAAATCTAGAAAAATTATGTTGAGGTTGTTTCCATAATTCTCCATTTTAAAAAAGTATTTGAAACCCAGCCAAACCAATTAACATATAAAGTTAATGACAGCAAAGATTTGAAACAAAAAAGGTTGTAAAAATGTTTTCAGATGTTGGTATTTTATCACTCAGAAATATGCAGCAGAATTCTAACAAGCATTCCTGTGATTAGTTTCTCTTATATTTAAACAAAGAAACAATCACTCATATAAAAATGTTGTATCTCATTCAAACATTCCCTTTCAAATCTTTTTCTTCAGATAATGCTGTAGTTTATTTTTAAATCAAAATTTTAATTGAAGAGGTTATAATTTTAACACGTACAACAAAGATTTGATGAGTCTCTGTAGTTTATTGTAGCCATTAAAAAGTTGTGGCTGCTGGCAGACTACCAGTGAAAGTCTAAAGCTGAAACAGATGTGAGTAGCAGAAACCAAGTCCAGAGAAGCGTCGGGCCCAGCTATCCAGACAGGCGCGGCGCTTCAGATGTAAATAATTTGAACAATATTAACTGGGGCTGCCTATGTTATAGGGTACATTGGATTTATTTCACAGTTTGGTTGGCTAAGGTAGTCTTAAAAGGATTACCTTGGAAGTGGGATGAGACAAAGACAATAAATGAAAGAGGGGTTTTCTTGTGTGCCATTGGGGAACGAACTAATGTTCCTGTTAGCAACTGACTTTTTTCTTGAGATTGGTAGAGAATGATTAAAAAAAAAAAGATAAATATCGCCTCTTGTGCCTGAAATGGCAATTTTGAGAAACACTTTTCATAATAGTTATCATTTAGTATTTAAAAATATTTTTTACTAATTTATCAAAGCATTCATTTATCTTTCTATCATGGATATTAACATAGGAAAGATTGAGTTGTTATGAGTGGCATGTCTTAATGGTGTAAACCTCTAGTTTGAAATACCTAGACACTGTGGAACCAAAAGTTCAAATCTAGATGGAACACAAACCCTTTCATCCTTTTCAGGTAAACAGATTGGGTTCCATACAATTTGCTATTTTGAAGTCTTTCAGATTAGACTTTAAAGGGATGGGCTAACTTTAGTCTAAAGGGATTAGATTAAAGTTTGGCTCAAAAATTCAAACAAATTTTTGGAGAACCTTAATCCAACAGGTTTTTAACACATATTCCAGAACAAACTTTGTAATCATGAGCATTTTTAGGTTAAAAAGAATGATAAACAAAAATATGCATTTAATATAGGCTTTTAATGGGAAAGAAGTGCAAAAGAATGTAATATTAAATAGTGAGACGAAAATTTTAGAGTGAAATCTGGTTCCACTTTAAAGTCACAGGAAAAGAAAATGTTTTCTCTAAGCTCAGGTTTTCACTCTAGGTCTGTATAGTCAGTGTATTTCCAAGGTTTTCAAATATTACATAGTAGCATAAGCAGATACCTTTATTCATTTAACATGTATTAGCTTTCTAATTAATCTTTATATGTATGGAAAAAACCTTTTTGCTTTGGATCAATATTTTAAGATTGTAAGGTACTTTATTCCTTGTCTAGGACAATGATTTCCACTTTTTCCTTTCCCTATGACCAAAGATGATTTCCCTTCTAGACTGGACAATGCCACTTGATTGGTATTCTTCCGGAATAAGCACAGGATGTTTGAAATGTGTAATCGTAAGAATGTTTTTGGAAAGAAAGCCACTTTGCCACAGTATGTTAGACTTGTATAAGTTTTACCATGAACCTTTTATTCATCTGTCTCCAAAGCTGAATGATCTTAATTATTCAAAATTAGTTGCACTGTAGATTGTTTCCGTCTGTCATACTCATTGCTCTTCTTTGCAATACAGTTCGTAGAATTTTTAAATGCTGCTCCATCAGTCAAAAGAAAGCAATATTAGATTCCTTCTATCATTTACCATAATGTTTGTTATAACTTCTTAGCATTCCAGACCTTAACAACTGAAAGAGCAAAGATATTTATTGAATGGTTAAAAATGGAAACCAAGGTAGTTGGTGCACTCTGATTACTTTCAAGAGTCAGAACTTTATTTCTCATAACTAATTACATTTCCTATGACATTGTAACATTCTGATCCCATCGAAAATCCACATACCTTTTGCTTTCACCTTCTTTCATGACCACCAGTAGATATATTAGTTGCCATTTTCATACTAATTTTTCCCCCCAGTACTGTAGATATGTTTTAAATTTTTACTAACTTAACTGAGTGTATATGCGTATATATGTAGGTGTCTACGTGCACACATACATGACTGAAAGGAAATAATTTAATCTAAAATAGAAACAAGACTTCATGGATCAGCTACCTATAATAATTGGTTTTATTTCAGTACTCCAGGAGACAAGGCTTCATATTGGGGGTCTCTTAAGCAAATTGTTGACAGATCTGTATCTTGCAGAAGTATGTTACACCCAACTTTTCCACATTTAAGTAGTGAACTTCATCAAAACTTCAGCTTATGGCAACCCCATCTTGTAAAATTGTATAGCTCTTATAAAAAGATTAAAAGGGAAGCAAGTAAAACTATGCATGAAAAGTTGAGAAATTACAATGTTACATTGGCTGTTTACACATTTTTCATGCAGAAGCATTACAATTCTCTTAAGATCATAGAGAAGTGCAGGTTGTTTGGCTGGAAGGTACCTTTGGAGGTCCTGTGGTCCAAAGCCTTTGAGCAGGACAAACTTCATATTTAGATTAGATTTTACAGGGCCTTAGCTAGCTCAGTTTTGAATCTAAGGGTGGAAATTCCAACACCTCTCTGGGCACATGTTCCAGTGCTGAATCGCTGTCTTGAATATTTTTCCTTCTCCCTTGTGAGAATTTCCCGTGCTGCAACTTGTGCCTATTGCTTCTTTTTCTTTAGATGTGCATTTCTGAGAAAAGTCTGGCTCCATCTTCTCTATAGCTATTCGTTAGATAGTTGAAGTGAAAAACTAGATCCCCAGTTAGCTTTCTCTTCACCAGGCTGAACATACCTGGCTTCCTCTGCCTCTTC
>NW_010523868.1:8346-9045 GCF_000687285.1 Phaethon lepturus | reverse complement strand
GACCTGTCATCCTCACCTCAGTGCCTGGGAAGATCATATAACAGATCCTCCTAGAAGCTATACCAAGGCACATGGAGGACGGAGGTGATTCAAGACAGACAGCATGGCTTCCCCAAGGGCAAGTCCTGCCTGACCAACCAAGTGGCCTTCTATGATGGAGTGACCACATCAGTGGACAAGGGAAGAGCTATGGATGTCGTCTATCTGGACATATGTAAGGCCTCTGACACGGTCGCCTACAACATCCTTCTCTCTAAATTGAAGAGATATGGAATTGCTAGGATGGTCACATCCAGAGGGTAGCAGTCAATGGCTCAATACCCAGATGGAGATCAGTGACGAGTGGTGTCCCTCAGGGTTCTGTATTGGGACCACTTCTTTTTAATATCTTCGTCAGTGACACAGCCAGTGGGATTGAGTGCAGCCTCAGCAAGTTTGCAGACGACACCAAGCTGAGTGGTGTTGTTGACACGACTGAGGGACGCAATACCATGCAGAGGGACTGGACAAGCTTGAGGAACGGGCCCGAGTGGACCTCATGAGGTTCAACAAGGCCAAGTGTGGGGTCCTGCCCCTGTGTTGCGGGCAACCCACAGCATCAGTACCGGCTGCAGATGAAGGGATTGAGAGCATCCCTGCCGAGAACGACTTAGTGTCATAGAATCACAGAATCATTAAGGTTGGAAAAGACCTCTCACA